>NC_136500.1:66754351-66896851 GCF_053919585.1 Euprymna scolopes
GTAATAGCCCCCCCCCAAAAAAAAACACAGGTCTTTATTTCATTTTTTAGAGGTTAAACGACGCTGGGTAACGTCGTAAAAATTGACCATTTTTAATTTAAGATATTAAATAAATTATAAAGAAAATCTGTTTCATAGGCAATTAAGCAGGCTTGCTATGCTATAATTATTATAATAAATCCCGGGCAACGCCGATTACATTTTATAAACAACAAAAAAAAAGATGATGGATTTTTCTTGGCCCTGTGTCTGACTAACTCTGCCCTCGTGGGGATGCAAGTAAATGAGGACATTAGTTTTAATTATTTTCTCGGTAAATAAGAAGAATCACTCCACCCTCGAAAATTCCTTTAAAATTACCATTTTTATAAGTTTGGCGGTGCGCTAAACACGATAATACCGTTTAAAATTACGGCAAATGAGTGGGTGCATTTCTTCATATCCTATAAAATATTGTTTCCTAGAATTTTTAACATTAGTGGTAATTTTAAAAGATTTTCCGAGGGTGGACAAAAAGTCCCCCCTCCCCCAAAATCTTGGCCACACAGTGGGTGCTCATTTTACGTTCAATTATTATAGAAAAGTAATCACTCGCTTTTTTAAACAAACATTTTTTTTCGTATCTTGGAAACTACTCGGTTGCCGCAATTTTACACTTTTACATTTTCGTTTTCTGCGCCCTCGAAAACCTTTAAAAGTGGTAATTTTAAAGGAATTTTCGAGGGTGGACGGTTCTTCCTATTTACCTTTTTTTCTAATATATAAAAAAATTAAAAAAAGGTTACTTAAAAATTAAGAATAAGCGAAAAAAATTTCCTCCGAATTAAAAATAGAAATAATAGTTCAGCTTAGAAGAATATTTCGAAATGAAAACAAATCTATTACAGAAAATATTTAATAACGTGCTCCGTTTAAAACAATTTTTTCAATTAAACTATCACAGTTGTTTTCCTTTTGGTTTCTTATTTGAAAATTAAACGATTTCAGATTTCAGATAAAATAAGTTCAATCAAACATAAATTGAAATTAAAATAAACTAAATAATTAAAAAGATTTTAATTAGTATAGTAAAACAAAGCTATTATGTCGAATAAGTAATATTATCGAGCAAATTATGAAAATAGATTTAATTTAATGTGATATGCTAATGACCGTAACTCAATCAATGTAGATGTGGTTTGAAGAATACTATATATAGAAATTACGTATGAAATCTAATATCTCCGTTGACAGAAGTATCTTTCATGGGCGTAATATTTCTTGATCAGAAGAGGTGTACACACATATGGCTTTATATTTCTTTGGTCATTGAGAGTTGTACACACACACACACACACATGAAAGCCACTATATATATATATATATATATATATATAACGCAACATCGTTGTATTCATTAGGCCCTACTTTTGAAAACGTCGTTTGAATTCATATATATATATATATATATATATATATATATATATATATATATATATGCATTAAATTTGAAATTATTAAACATAAGAGTGATTATTATATCTTTATTCGGCGTAAATAATTCAGTGTAAAAGAACTATATTTGCCAAACTTATCTTTGCATCTAAAAGATAAGGATTTTTCTCATCTCAGAAAAAATGCTTTAAACGTAAACAAATGTCTTCATTTTTAAAGTTATTATGAGTAATTCTGTACTATTTTAATTTTTAACAATACATAATGCAATTAGTTGTTACAAATCCATTGTGTCGACCTTTCCTGAAAAAGGTTACAAAGAAGAAGCTATTTTGTGATGAGCAAAATTCTTAAATAAAAACTATATATGATAACTTACTAAACCTTATGTAAAATCTTCTATTTGAAAATATCGTTTTACTCTTTTTTTATTTATAGTTAATTAAACCTTTACCCTTCAACATCTTACAGTGTTATCTGCAGGATAAGAACACAATTTTCCTCACGCGAATACACTAGGACACAACATTTTTTCTACTACTTCTGTATATCTAATCTAATAGTCGTTTTCGTTTTGTGAAGACATAGAGGTACCTTAAATAAGTTTCTAGACATTTTTCTGCAGGCATTTAAAATTGTTGTAGATTCTTGAAAGCTATTTATATTAGCAATACTTAAACTTTGTGTCAGCCTGGTACAATGTTGGTTTGTTTCTTTATCCACACACAAGCACACAGACACGCGCATATATATATATATATATATATATATATATATATATATATATATATATATATATATATATATATATATATATATATATATATATACATTTATACTAGCAAAAGCACCCGTGGTTGACTGGGTTCAAAAACAGCCTACAGAAAATGGACTCTGATTTATGAAAGTATGATAGGTTATGAAAAAGAAGGGTTGTAAAGAGATAGCTTCGAATTTCGGGGTATCAAAACCAAAGCAAAATATGATGAAAGTAAAATAAAATAGATAAACCCCATAATTTATTATACCATACCTGTTCACACTGAAACACTTATCACAATATTATGTGGATCTATATTAAAAAACCTTGTTCAATTTTGTGACATATTTCCATTCTTTGGAGGTCAGTCGCGAACGAACACCCCATAATTTTATTATACCATATTTCTTCAAACTGAAACATAATTATCAAACTATATTTACGCAGATAGATATGAAAAGTCTTTATTAAAGTTCGTGCCTATTTGCATTCCATGGACGCCTGGTGCGAACGCTGACTCCACAATTTTATTATACCATCCCTATTTAAGTTAAAACATTCTTATCAAAGTATTATTATGTACACCTATATCAGAAACCATTGTAAACGTTTTTTTCTATTTTTAAATTTATTATTTCGATACTTTGTGAACCAGGCGCGTACGCAGACCCCACAATTTTAATGAACCACCGTTCTGCCCGATCAAACATACGAATTCTTGTGTCTCGATACATCTTCTCTCATTATATGTAATCAGTTTTTTAAAATAGTCAACCATATAAGAGCATATCGTGACCAGTCACACACACACGAACACACACACACACACACTCATTCAGCTTTATATTATAGATATTCAATTTGTCTTTACATAAGCAGTAATTTGTTGCTACACAGTACTGAGCATGTTTCGGTCTTCTAGTGTTTAGTAACTGAAGAGGTCTCTAGTTACTAAACACTAGAAGACCAAAACATGCTCATGACTGTGTAGCAACAAATTACTTCTTATGTAAATAATCAATCGTAAATTTGCCTTACCACTAACGAAACAGCTGTAACGGAAAAATCCAGGAAATAAACGAAGGTTATAAAAAGAAAAAGCGAGTCTTTGAATTTTCAATAAAATGCTGCACTATATATATATATATATATATATATATATATATATATATATATATTACATTTTCACCCCAAACAAGGCACATTGCAACTTTGGTGTAGGGGCTACTACCAGGGGCAGCAACTACTGGGGCACTATGTTGGGATTTGGGCAGCAAGTAGTCGGTTTACGTTGCACTTGAACTTCTGTATGCCAGTACAGTTGGGGAAGCATGGACCAGGAATGGAATTCCAGAGTCTAGCGGTTCTGGGGAAGAAACTACTAGAGTAGAAAGATCTTTTACATCTAGGGATCTCTACTGTGTGGGGGTGGGATTTAGCTGCCTGTCGGGTTTGTCGAGGGTGTCTACGTCGTGGGGGCACAGGTGTTTGCAGTTCGTCAGAGCATTCACCATCAAAATACTTGTATAACAGTCAGAGGGATGCAACGTTTCGTCGATGGGATAGAAGCTGAAGTTTAAATGCCAGTTCAGGGCCTATCAGATTGGCGACTCTCTTTTGTCTAGGAGCGAGAGACTAGTAGCAGATGCACCGGCCCCAATGTGACAACACTACTCCATGCATGGGCGAATGGTGGCCTTATAAAGATACACGATACTTTCAGGTGTCAGTAGCTTTCTAGCACGGTAGAGAGAGCCTACCTTTTTTTCAGCGGCCCTGGCAATGTTTTCAATAAAATTGTTCTCATGTTTCCAAGAAACGTTTGAAAGATGTACTCTCAGACAGCGAATCACTGACCATTGCTTTTAGTGGCAGAGAAGGTTTCTTGTAGTTATTGAAGGAAACCAGTTTAGTCTTGGCAGCATTGAATGTGACCATCCATTTATAACCCCATTCCACTCCAGATTGGAGGTCATCCTCTAGTGTTTTTGCCATTTCTTTAGTTATGTGTTCATTTGTTTCCCTGTCATGCGTGTTATAGAGCGTGGTGTCATCAGCATATATACACATCTCAGAGGCAATTTTGTCGGGGAGGCGATTAATAAATATTAAGAACAATAGAGGTCCAAGTATAGACCCCTGAGGCACTCCCGCATTTATATCACACTGTTTAGATGTACGACCGTCGAGGACAACCTGGATTTTTCTCTCATCTAAGAAGGATTTAATTATGTTAAGTATTCTACCAGTAATACCGTATGATTTAATTTTCCTGATTTTCACTCATGCCATACCCTGCCAAAGGCCTTAGATACATCTAGAGCTACTGCTCTGCCCTCCCCCGCTTTGTCCAGTGAATGGTATATACGTTCAGAGATTACAGTGAGGATGTCAGCTGTGGAACGGGCTTGTCTAAATCCATATTGTTTGTCAGTCAGAAGTTTAGCATCTGTTAGGTGCCAGACTAGAGCATGGTTAAATATGGTCTCAAATATTTTGGCGAAAAGTAGGAGGAGACTAATGGGGCGATAATTTGATGGGTCAGTTCTTTCGCCAGAATTCTTGAATACTGGTACCATAGAAGCAGTTTTCCAACAGCCCGGAAGCATGATTGATTAAGGCATTTGTTGTAGAGTTTGGAGAGAACTGGAGCTACTTCGGCTGGACACTTTTTTAATAGCACAGCTGGGATGAGATCAGGTCCACATGCTTTTGAAGTGTCAAGGTTTTTTATGATAGCGTGTACCTGAGGAGGGATGATTTTTAGCATCGTGGCATCTGTCCGCAAAGGAAAGTCAGGCAGAGGGTGGTTGGAAGGGTCCAGTGTGGAGATCGAGGCAAACCGACTGGCAAGCATATTAGCTTTGTCGGTTGCTGAGCAAACAACCTCGTGATTGTTGGTTAGTGGGGGAATTGTTGATTGCCCATTATTTATTACACTGTTGTAGATTTTCCAGAAGTCACGATTTCCTAATTTTTGTGCTTCGATGCGTTTTTTAGTGGTTTCAGTAAATTCTCTCTTAGCTGTCGCTATTCCTTTCTTAACATTAATTCTAGCTTATATATACTTCTGTTTTTTTAACTGGACTTATGTCGGTTAAATCTGCGGTATGCATGCTGCCTTTGAGCAATGGCAGTTGCGCAAGTCGAAGTAAACCATTGAGGAGAGTGAGACGTGCTATTAAATTTTCGCATGGGAACATGTGCTTCAATTGCTGTTTTTAACCATTCAGTGGTCTCATTTGCGCACTGTTCAGCAGGAAGAGAAAAATATTTCCCCACGGGGCATCTCTGATAAGATCTCTGATGGCTTCCCAGTCAGCCTTTTTATAATATCTCGTTGTTTTGAGCACTGGCGCTTCAGTTTTGGGGTCTAGAATTTAGGGCGATTTTTACCATTATCACTGCATGGTCAGAGTTCCCGAGTGGGCTGTCAGCATTTGTTATACAATCCTCGGGAACTGTAGTCAGAAACAGATCTAGAAGTGATGCGTGTTGTTCTTGCTGGTCAGGGAAACGGGTTGGAAACGTAACCATTTGTGATAGGGAGTGAGATATAGCGAAACTATGTGTTGAGCTGCCTGCTGCATCTGTGTGAGTAGAGAATCCAAGCCAGTTTTTTTGGTGAACATTAAAGTCACCAAATACATGTACTTGTGCGCTAGTGTCGAGGGAGAGTGCTGTGTCTATGCTGTCAGAGACTTTGTTTATTATGGTGCAGTCCTGGGTCGAGGGAGAGCGGTAGAGAAAATAAAAGTAGCTAATGTTATGTTGTATGTTTTGTCTAAAGCACATAAAGGCTTGATCGTCCGTTTCTAGGTTTGTTTCTCTAGTCAGGGGGAGGGTGTTACGAATGTAGACTCAAAGTCCGTGCATATGTCTGTCAGAATCCTTACGGCAGAGTGAGAGATAGCCAGGCATGTTAAAGTAGTTAGAAGGGATCGAGGAGTGTAGGTTAATCTCGCTTAGTGCTAAGATAGCCGGGGTATTTGTAAGGAGAAATGTTTCAACATCAGCTAAATATATATATATATATATATATATATATATATATATATATATATATTTAGATTTAGATTTTTAAGTGCAACAAACTTGCCATTTTTACATAAGAGCTACTATTCTCGTCTGGTAGATTACATAAAGGAGTTAAGCAGCGAGATGTTTGTTCACATTTCATTGAAATGTCTGCATGTAAATACAGGCAAGGAAACGAGAAACAAAGATTGAAATTCCGAAGTGTACTAGTGTTAGGTAAGAAATTATTAGAGTAGAAATCTTTCCGGTATCGAGGAACTTCAACAGTATAATGATGAGGGTTTGTTGCTTATTAGGTTTGTTAGGAGTATTTAAGTCGAGGGGGTATCGGAGCACATTCCATAAAAATACTTGTAAAATAGACAAAGAAATGCGATATTGGTGTGATGGGAACGGGACTGGAATTTGTCCGATAGTTTGGGACCTATCAGATTGGAGACTCTGATTTAAACCCAAGCGTACAGTGTAAGACCAATGCTACTAAACTATTCCTATTATTCAGCCATATAATCCACAAAATGCTCGTGGCGTTTAAAGATACGATGCAAATTAGACAGCAACGGATAGAAAGTGAATTATTGTTTCTAAATTTTTACAATACTAAATAACATAAGACAATAGTTTACTTAATATCTAGCGATAAAAAGTAAATAGATAGCTACGTGAGAGGTTATAGACTTGTTTAGTAACTCGCAAATTACTGATAATCACAACAATTAAAATAGAAACAGTTTTTTAGACATTACCCAGAATCAAGGTATAGTTTTGCATGCATTGTACTGATTTAGGTATAAAACTTAGGGAAACATATGTTAACTCAGATCCAGTATGATAATAGAAAAGATGACGTAGGATATGATTTTAAAAGTATGTTTAATAAAATTTAAAGGATACGTATGCGTACAATAGGATATAGTAAATGCTGAAAACGTCTAATGTATATTAATTTCACGCAAACAACATTGTTTATTAACTGGTCTCTTTATGTTTGGGATTAATATGATACTAAGAGTGAATAGTGGCGGAGAGAGGAAAATAAATTTGAAAAAAAGAAGACAGAACAAGTTTATCGATGTAGAAATAGGAATGAAATGGTGGTAGATATTAAAAGAATTACGTAAGGTAGTTCTTAAAATGATAAAAAGAGATATATATAGGGACATTCAGAATTGGCAATGGGTTTTAGGAGGTCAGTTTACGAGGAAGGACATCAAAGGTAAATGGTGGTTTGAAAACAGATCGTGGATTGGAGCAGATGAGAAAATGAACTGATCTACTGAACGAGAAATGCAGGCTCGCTAATAGATTTAGATGTGAATCTTAGCGCGTATAGGGTAGTTCCCCACGTTGGTGCCACACATGCATCAAGAGTACAGCGAATATGAACAGAAAGGTCGGATACTGTGTTTTTCTTTTTTGTGGCTGTAGTTTGTATTTTTTACATATGCTTGTGATATAATGTGCGCTCCGAAAGCCGCGAGAAGCAATGGAATAGAACACCATAGCAAACTATGTTGGGCTCAGCGACGTTTTCAAGCGGCGAACACATCATGTCAAACTGCCTTAAATGCACCAAGCATTGATGTTATTGTTTTATTCTCATTTCTAAAAACCAATCATGCTTACCGAAGCTAAAGTTTTTAAAACATTCTCTAACCCCCCCCAAAAAAAACAACACTGTTACTATATATGTATATATATATATATATATATATATATATGATAGGCTCCTATATGATTGACTATTTTAAAAATGATTACATATAATGATAGAAGATGTATCGAGACAAAAGAATGGGTATGTTTGATCTGACAGAACAGTGGTTCATTAAAATTGTGGGGTCTGTATGGAAAGAAAAAATAAAAAAATAAAAAACGTTTATAAGTGTTTTTGATAAAGATGTACATAAGAATACTTTGATAAGTATGTTTAACTTAAATAGGGATGGTATTATATAATTGTGGGGTCTGCGTTCGCGCCTGGCCTCTATAGAATGGAAATAGGCACGAACTTTAATTAAAAAAAACTTTTCATACCTATCTGCGTAAATATAGTTTGATAATTATGTTTCAGTTTGAAGAAATATAGTATAATAAAATTATGGGGTGTTCATTCGCACCTGACCTCCATAGAATGGAAATATGTCACAAAGTTTAAAAGTTTTTTTTTATATATAGATCCACATAATATTGTGATAAGTGTTTCAGTGTGACCAGGTATGATATAATAAATTATAGGGTTTATCTATTTTTACTTTCACCATATTTTGCTTTGGTTTTGATACCCCCAAATTCAACCCAAATTTACAACCCTTCCTTTTCATAACCTATCATACTTTCATAAATCAGAGTCCATTTTCTGTAAGCTCTTTTTTGTACCCAGTAAACGACGGGTACTTTTGCTAGTTATATATATATATATATGTATATATATATATACATATATATATATATATACCTGAAGCACATAAATTTAAAAAGGGTTGACATGCCGCTAAAGAAATTACCTTCTTTTCTTTTAAGATAATAGAAACTGCCTTCGCAATGGGTAAAATTTTCCCACAATGCGACACTTTATCCTGCTGACTCGAAATTTAGACATTTAGGCTCGCAACGTCTCTTCTGTGGGAGAGAGGTTGCAAGGAAGAGAAAAGGGCATCCCTCACTAAGCCACGAAGTCTATTCTGTACTTTGTCAAGGCGGGGTAAATTGTTTTTAGAAGCTCCAGCCCAGGTGTAGCCACAGTACTCCATCTTTGGACGTACTTGACTTTTATACAGACAGAGAATTGCATCAGTAGTGAGATATCTTCTGGAGCGGTAGAATGATCCTACCATTTTCCCAGCGGTCCGGGCAACAGACTTGATATACGTGTTCCATTATAGATAAGGAGTAAAGGTCAAACTCAGGAACTTGTCAAGACATAAAGCCTCCCCAAGACGAGAGCAATCCATTTAAATTGATGCTAGATCGTTGATGATGTAAAAATATGAGCTTGGTTATATATTGAAAGGAATATATAGATGTTCTGTTAAAGGAGAAACTATTTTATATAATATATAACGATTATTCTCCTGAGTTGATGTAAGAAGGAATTGTTCACATATTGAAAGAGAAAAGGAAAGAAAGGGTCTTCTCTGTAGAAGGAGTATGTGTGTGTGTGTGTGTGTGTGTGTGTGAGAGAGAGAGAGAGAGAGAGAGAGAGAGAGAGAGAGAGAGAGGTACGCATACCCAGAGAAGATAGTTGCAGTTAAGTGGATGTCCTCTGGTCGGTTGAATATCAAGTTGTAAAGTTCGCCTGTCATTTGTCCACTGACTAGTTGCAGTCAGACGGCTCACAAGAAAGACCATAAATCTTCAATAATTAGTGGCCAACGGTGGAATGAGTGTTCACTGACTTTTATCGATATCTTCCTTTCCAGTGCACTCGATTTATTTGATGCGCCATATTAATTTTCTAATTTTACTTTGAATCCCTCCGTATTTCGTTTTCTTTGTTTACTTCTTACATTCAAATTCATTATCATGGACGTCTCACGTTCTGCATTTGGAACAAAACTTTAAATATATATATATATATATATAAATATATATATATATATATATATATATATATATATATATATATATATATATATATATATATATATATATACAAAGCATTTCATCCCAGGCATGAAAATTGTTAAACAAAATGTTTTTACTATAGGCTTTAAAAATAAAGATACAAGATTCAATGTGAAATTTAAAAAGTAAGGTATAAAAATTTAATTTAAATTGAATCAAAGAATTACCTTGGAGTTATTTTATGTAATGTACATTCTGTTGCACTTAAAAAAAAAAATCATTGAAAATTTTATATCTATATAATTAATTGCTAGATGAAAGATAATGTTTTTAAATTGCAGCAAAATGTACATTACATAAAATAAATCCAAGGTAATTTTTTTATTCAATTTAAATTAAATTTGTATACCTTACTTTATAAAATTTATAAAAGTGCACTTTGAAGATGAATAAATTTCAAATTGAATCTGGTACCTTTATTTTTAAAGCCTATAGTAAAAACATTTTGTTTAACAATTTTCATGCCTTGGATGAAATGCTTTTCTAACTTATAACTTATCTTTTTTAAGATTATATTCTAAGACTCTCCTTCTCTCTATTTCAGTTTGTATTTCTCCTCACACTACAACTCATTTTTTCAACCTTTTCTTTGTATTATAACAGGTCTGAATATTCCCTCTGTTTCAGTTTGTATTTCTTCTCACACCACAACTCATTTTTGCAACCCCATCTTTGTATTATTACAGGTCTGAATATTCCCTCTGTTTCAGTTTGTATTTCTCCCCACACAACAACTCATTTTTTGCAACCCCATCTTTGTAATACAGGTCTGAATAATGAGAAAATCTGATCTTTTTTAGCAAAAACTTTAAAATAACGTTTTAGATTAAAATTTTTAAAACTTCTTTCAGAATAGACACTCTTTATAATTTAATAAGGAATATATTTCATATAGGTTTCATTAACAAATATTGAGTATATAACGAGAAAAATAGAGATGAAAATTTACAAAAGGAATGTATAAGTGGTTACGGTCAATAGTAGTCCTCGCCAGCGAAAGTCTTTGTTATTGTTATTCTATTATTATTATTATTAAACACATTTTGTGTCCTGATCTTTCGCACAAGAACTAATATATATATATATATATATATATATATATATATATATATATATATATATATATATATATTATTATTATTATTATTATTATTATCATTACGGCTTCTGGGCTTGACCTTTACTCCTGATCTTAAATGGAATACGTACATCAGATCTGTTGCCAAGGCTGCTGGAAAAATGGTCGGATCCTTCTATCGATCCAGTAGATATCTCATTGCTGATGCAATTCTCTATCTATATAAGAGCCAGATAGGTCCAAGGATGGAATACTGTTGACCTTTACTCCTGATCTTAAATGGAATACGTACATCACATCTGTAGCCAAGGCCGCTGGAAAAATGGTCGGATCCTTCTATCGATCCAGTAGATATCTCACTGCTGATGCAATTCTCTATCTATATAAGAGCCAGATACGTCCAATGATGGAATACTGTTGCCACATATGGGCAGGAACTGCTAGAAAAGACTTGTCCTGCCTTGATAGGGTTCAGAATAGACTTCGTGGCCTGGTGGGAGATGTCCTTTTCTCTTCGCTGCAACCTCTATCTCACAGAAGAGATGTTGCGAGTTTGTCTCTGCTTTATCGTTATTTTCATGGAAAGTGTTCGACTGAGCTTCAATCTATGGTCCCCCCTCGCCAAACTTTCACAAGAAACATTAGACTAGCTGAAAACATTATCAACAATTTTCCACACTCTTTATCTGTGCCTAAACCTAAATATAGATTCCATGATCAAAGCTTCTTTCTTAGAACTGCACGCCTGTGGAATTGTCTTCCGTTTTCCTGCTTTCCAGCTGTCTATAATATTGTTATCTTCAAGTCCAACGTGAACAAGTTTCTGATGAGCCGTTCCACTTAAGTTAACAAATTTACCGAACTTCCATTACTATCGATTACTATATTGTCCTTTTGACTACTGTACACTCTTTAACCCTTATCCTTGAGTGGCCTATCGGCCTTGATAAGTGTGACGCCTATGTAAAAAAATATTATTATTATTAAAGCCAATAATTTACTTTCTTGTTCATAAAAGGGAGATTTTCACGCGTTATTATTATAGCTAATAAAATGAGTGCTATGGACGCAAGTATATAAACTTTTATTATATATATATATATATATATATATATATATATATATATATATATATATATATTCCTTTCAATATATAATACATATTTTAGAAAATGCATTTAATATTGGGTTGGTTAAGCAGTACGTTCGTTTTTGTATGTTATCTTTCCGACATACTAAAAATCATTTTATATTCCTATGCTTTTAAATTCCCTGATTGGCGTAGCAATATGTTTAGGTCAGTGTGTAAAAAATGTTTGAACAGAGGAATTCTTTTTGCTTATATTTCAAGTCTTGTAGTAGAAGATAAAGCAGAGAACGAGCAAAATCTACGAAAAATGACAAAAGCTACAGACATAGATATGTTTTGCTAGCAAATAGCCGACGTGCATAACGCACTTATGAAGTTATTCAAGTTCTATGATAATCGACAATGTTCGTCGTTCTCAAAGAGGAAATATATCGCCAAGCCAAATAGGATCTGCCCATCAGCCCCTTTATAACACCCTTCTGATGTAATGCAAATCGATTTCCAAGTCAAATTATGGATCATAGTGAACTAAGATAAAAATATCCATATAGCCCACAGTGGATCAATAATTATATTCGACCAGAATATCCGAACAGCGGCTCATTGTTAGATAGCGGAGGGGGTCTGGGAAAGAGTGAAAGTCGGAAAGCATGTGACTTCCGTCCAGGAGAGAATTTCTTACTGTTTGACCTATGACAATCGATCAGAACAGACGCGTAAATCTTTGTCCTTGCCAACCTCACCAGAGGGTCGCGGGCGGTGTGCACATGGTTAAAATTCAGCATGTATAAAAGGACACTTCACCTAAGTTTATTCCATCTGAATTATTCTCTCTCTCTCTCTCTCTCTCTCTCTCTTGTTCTCTAATACAAACACGTTTCAGTTCTCTGTCATTGTTCGATTTAAATAAAACTCTTTGAAACAACACGAATCTACAAGGTTTTCAATCACAATCGATTTTACCAACACAAGCAGGAAATTCACAGGTCTATAATGTTTATATACCCGCGACGGTAAGTGTAGTTTATAGCATCACATAAACAGCTGAGTTTTCTTACTATTTAGAAGGCGTTTATGACCAACTCTTCTCTGTAATGACAGTGAAGGCAAAACATATTAATGATAACATCACATAATAAAGATTGTAAGAATGCGGTTGGGGGCTTTTTCATTTTTCCAGTATATATTCTCCATACAACACATTCATTAATCAAGGATATGAAGCAAATGTTTCTAATCCAACCTTTCTGTTTCTCTCACTTTCTTTCTCTACTTTCTGCATATACACCATCTTGCTGTCCAGAACCAATGTAAATATATTATCGTTTTATCCGCTACGTACCTCTATCAACTTTTTACCTGTGCTGCAATCTATTGGCGCGTAATCTTGAATTTTACGATCATGCTTATTCTAACGGCATGAAGACAAATCTTTTTATCATCATTTTTACACACCCGCATCAAATCTTGCTACGTAAAAAATGAGGTTCATTCAATCTGTGCGTTTACTAAGGAATATACTATAGTAAATGAAAGCCTATCTAACGAATTGAAAGTGTATTCAGAATATAAGAGTAACGGACGAAATAAAGGCTGTTTTAAAATGTAAGAAACGAATAAAAGCTATTTAAAAAAGTAAGCGTTAGAGAAATAATAACGGATCATTTCAAACTGTATGGCAACTCGTAACTTATCTGACTAACGTATGCGTGTGTGTGCTTTGTAGAGTTCGGTCGCTAAACAAGATAAAAAAAAATGGCGACTCGTAGGTACTTTTGTGCTTGACGATCTCGCGTGAATAATGCAGAATCTCGCCGTTTCTATGAAAATGAGACGATACCAGGCTCTTAAAAGGAACCGTGTAAAATACGAAGAAAGTTGGAAGAAGGCGTAGTGCAGAGACGGACACGTGCAACACATTATTTAAGTCTATAAGAAAAGCCGTAGTCGGAGAAGATTACACAACGCTTTGAAAACTAACTTTAAAACTAGACAAATACAACTGTAACAGACGAAATTATTTATAGTTGTTTCATTATTATTATTATTATTATTATTATTATTATTATTATTATTATTATTATTATTATTATTATTGTTGTTATTGTTCGTTGTTAGGAAGTCTTATTAAAAGAGAGTCTTAGAGAGTCTTATTAAGAGAGATGTTGCGTTCTGTGTTCGCGTTATGAAGAGATTCATATATATAAAATGTTCATACTTAGAAGTGTAGTAGAAGCTCTTAGAGTGAGGAGACAGTTTTGAGACAGTCTTAGTGTTCACATTGTAGATATGAGATGTAGAGACATTGTGTATGTGAAGACATTTTAAAACACAGGATATATAAGACATATAATGACAATTTCACTTTACCTTTTGCTAGAATTACAACACAAAGACGACGTTTATTAAAACACATTATGCTACGTTTATTTCCATGGACCGGTCGGTGGTTTTCTTAGTCAGGAATTCAAAGTTTTACATTCTATGTTTCAAAGGTGACCGTCTCGCTTCCAGACTTTCGACTGTCCATCTCTGGACTCCAGACTGTCGTCTGTCGTCCTCATACTCTCCTTTGCTTAACTCTAAAGTTTCTAACTATATCGAGAACTTCCCATTTTCCATGACGTCATACGCATGTTAAAACATGTCTTCTTTCACGTGTTCTGAAAATGCGTGTCCAAACATTTTCCTTTGTTTACAAAAGGAATTTTAACCTTTATTTCCAGAAACCTATATTTCCAATATGTTAAAAACATGTTTATTAAATTATCCTATAGTTGCATTCCTCAATTCAATTTCATTACAGAATTGACAAATGCACATTCCTTTTCTTAAAACTATTTTATCTCTAAACTAAACAATAGTTTGTTTTTACATTCCATTTTCTAATTCTCTCTCGTAATCTATTTCTAAACCTAAATTACGAGGTTCGAATTTCGTCTATTCTATTTCATTTTTACATTTAACTAATTCCCTATTTTTATACTTACATGAAAAGGGGACAGCCCTTATCATGTAACAATTATAGGCGATTAAAATTCGTAAATAAATAAATAAGCGTAACTGTAGAAGTAAGAGAAATATTTTAAACGTAACATATGAGAAATAAGCTATTTCAAGCATGCATGTAAGAGACGAAATAATACGCTGTTTAGAACCTAAGCATTGGAGATGAAATAACAGTATATTTTCAACATAAACGTAAAGGCCAAAATGTTAGCCAAGCAGACGAATTTGAAACATAAACGTTAAAAATACAGACAAAATAAAGTCGTTTTCACACATGTGTAACAGACATAGAAAACGTTATTTAACATAATCTTAACAGGCAATAGGAAATGCTATTACAAATATAAGAGTGCCAGATAAAACAAAAAAGCTGTTACAAATTGAAGCATGAAAAACTAAACAACTTGTGAACAGAGTTTTTCGTGTGAATGAGAATCTTATACACCAAATCACATATGCCAAAAGTCATTTGATTGGGCGGTTTGTAATTCAAATACCTGACTTTGCTTGTTGTAGGAATTAAAAAGACGTTGATAATCAACACCTTAAACATCTATGAAAGAAATAAGGAAAACTTAATTTATATATCTACAAGCTGGCAGCCCGGCGGTCGTAAATACGCTTAAACATAATATTTTAATTGACGCATATTGCGTGTGTATTATTATAGTATCAATCCTCTATTGATTAATGCATGTGACGAGGAATAATTCGTCCGGCGGTCTAATTCTCGAAATAATAACAAAATATATAATGATAATGTAGATCAAACTACGTCTGTATTTGTCTAGAATACCACGTCAGCTGATATTTGGGCTTGATGATGAATGCCCTGGAAAAGTCACTTCTAATTAATGATTAGTTCAAAAATATGCAAGCGAAGAAATTATTTGCGGCGATTTTAAATAATATTTTTTCTTATACCGTAAATTGAACTGAGTAATAAGAAAAAATGAAAATCTTGGTACACCCAGGCTTGAATACGGACTCATTCGATCTGTAGTCAAATGCTCCAGCTATCTATATCTTCCGGTTGTTATAATGTATGTTTTTTTTTGTTTTTATTAAATAGAAATTATTTGATGAATTTGTTTAATATACATTGCCGGTGTAACGTAAAATATTCCCCTGTAAAAATTCTTTGTTTATATATCACAGAAAAAAAAGCTATGTTTCAGGTCGGATTTTTCGATTTTGGCTACTTATCGGATGAATTTCTGTACAAAACATATTTAAGAACACTGCCAGATATATAAATTAGCTTTGTCTAAACTTTGAAAAAGCTGGGCTCAGCCGTTTCGGAACATATGAGGAAGGAACTCACACACAAAGTAACTTTTATATAATAGTAGAGATTAACAATACCATGATTAATTATTTACTTAAATCTTTATCCAGTGTAAGATGCATTTCATCGATTTAGTAATCATCAGTTCGGAGTAGAACTATTTCGTTAGCCATACGATTCGGACCCCACAGAAACAACACCGTTAAACTTCTAGTCTTAACTTCTACCACCAATAGTAATCGAAAACGAGAAGAATAAATCTATTTAATTGTATACAAGCGGCCAACTTTTACTGGATAGTTATGACAGTGTTCAACTATCTAATCGGACAGAATTATAATTTTTCACATTTAACATAACATATCAAACGAATTGAAAGTCTATTCAGAATATAAGAGTAACAGACAAAATAAAGGTTGTTTTAAATATAAACGTAAGAAACGAAATAAAAGCTATTTAAAAAAGTAAGCGTTAGAGAAATAATAACGGGTCATTTCAAACTGTATGGCAACTCGTAACTTATCTGACTAACGTGTGCGTGTGTGTGCTTTGTAGAGTTCGGTCGCTAAACAAGATAAAAAAAAATGGCGACTCGTAGGTACTTTTGTGCTTGACGATCTCGCGTGAATAATGCAGAATCTCGCCGTTTCTATGAAAATGAGACGATACCAGGCTCTTAAAAGGAACCGTGTAAAATACGAAGGAAGTTGGAAGAAGGCGTAGTGCAGAGACGAACACGTGCAACATATTATTTAAGTCTATAAGAAAACCCGTAGTCGGAGAAGATTACACAACGTTTTGGAAACTAACTTTAAAACTAGACAAATATAACTGTAACAGACGAAATTATAGGCGATTAAAATTCGTAAATAAATAAGCGTAACTGTAGAAGTAAGAGAAATATTTTAAACGTAACATATGAGAAATAAGCTATTTCAAGTATGTGTGTAAGAGACGAAATAATACGCTGTTTCGAACCTAACCATTAGAGATGAAATAACAGTATATTTTCAACATAAACGTATTTTCGGGTTATTAATGCCGAATCCAAAGATTTTGAAGAACATTTTTTAATAGAATATATTTGTTGTTTTCAAGTAGGTTTCTATTTAACCCATACTTGGGACCCCCACAGGTGCTACCACTCCGGGTCAGAGTGTACCTGGGAGCAATGGTAATTAAAGGGTGGCTCCACTCTCACCAAAGCCCGCGAGCTGGTGCCGCATCACTGGATATAGTTTAAGGTAATATCCAGGACCATTCACATTTGGAATGTCTTAATTATATAGTAAGCCATAATTAACAGAGATGAATAACCTTTATGCATACACAATCGTACGTATATAAAAAGTAGATAAGAAACATACACACATACTTCTATTTTTCACAGCGGCCATATTGGATTATGAAAAGTCAGTTTAACGAGTCATGCAGCCCCTATATAATGTTTTGGAATTTTTAAGGTGAAGATTTATTATTCAAACTATATCTTATTGTTCGAATTATTTATTATTATTCGAAATATTTGGATTGTTCTTTTTTTTATTCGAATTATTCGAATGATTTATTATTATTCGAAATATTTGGATTATTGTTTTTTATTATTCGAATTATTTGGATTATTTATTTTTCAAACTATATCTTATTATTCGAATTATTTATTATTATTCGAAATATTTGGATTGTTCTTTTTTTATTCGAATAATTCGAATGATTTATTATTATTCGAAATATTTGAATTATTGTTTTTTTATTATTCGAATTATTTGGATTATTTATTTTTCGAAATAACTGGATTATTATTTTTTGTTATTCGAATTATTCGAATTATTTATTATTCGAAATATTTGGATTATTGTTTTTTACTATTTGATATATTTGGATTATTCCCACTGTGATTGTTATTCGCACAACCTCGATGAAAGTTCAAATGTTTCTTAGGCTTTTCTTGTCGAACTTGCGAATTAACAAGAAACATTGAACATAACCTTTTATTTAATCCAGAGGTCACCAAACTACGGCCCGCGGGCCGAATCTGGCCCGCGACGTCAGTTCACCAGGCTCGTCGACCTTTAAGTGACGTCGCTTCCTCGGCTCGTGGTAGCTCCGCCTACGCTCTGACGTCACCATGGTTTTCATCGCTTTAAGACCTTTTTGAGAAGGTTGTTTATCTTAAAATATAGATTTGCCAATGATATTTAAAAAAAAGGTTCTTGCAATTTTTCATCGACTTATTCATTTATCTCAAAGGTGTGCAAAGTTCAATAAAAAAATAGGATATTTGATAACTTTTTAAAAATGATAGAAATATCATTCTTAACTTAATTTCTTAGAAAAGACATGCCAACATCAAACTGAAAAAAACTTTTTATTTTACTTATGAAAGAATTAAGTGGAAAAAATTTAGAAATACTATTCACAACAACTTTCGACCTTTTTCCACTGAACCACTACAATCTCGGAATGGTAAATGTAAAACGATTGATATTTATTAATTTTCTCGCTTTAGTAGTTTGGCTCTTTGTCTAGTAAGTGTCAGAGTACAGAGCGATCAAACACAGTACAAGGCCTGCCGACCAGTTTTACCCCCCTCACGGCAGGGAGGTAAGGATTTTAAAAATGAGTCAATTTTGACTGTTTTTATATTGTCTTCAAACAAGGTGAAACATCTTAATTTTGTATGATTAAAGTTTCTAGGTGAAAATAACCCAGTAAATCACCAAATGATAATCAAATTATTTTTTTTTGGATAAAAAGATATAATATTATAGAATTAATAATAGTACAAATATCTTATACTTATATATTTTTTAATTCTCGCTCAGAGTTTTTCTGTTGGGTCTCGCATGACGAAAGGATCTTGCGTCATCGCTAATTGTAATTCTAATAAGATAAAAATTATATCTTTGTCGGATTGTAATTGAGTTTATTAATTCTATATAACTGTTTTTCGTTGTCTCAAAAATGTATGGTTAGGGTACTATTTGCCAAAACTTATAAATAATTTATTTGGATTAAGGAATTTAATGGTGATTTTTTTAAGCATATTTTTGATAAATATTTATTAAAGACACAAAATATAAATTTACTTAAAATAAATTTTGTACCTTCTCTGTTACTGAAAATCGACTAAAGCAAAATAGACTATATTATGATTGTGCATCCTTTTTTGAAGACTACGAAAAACAGCTATGAGTCCATGAAACGTGGTTTAGAAACTCAAAGAAACCTCTTCACGAGAAAGTTTGCTGAAAATGAATCTGTCACTCGTACAAGTTACAAAATAGTGCATAAGATGGCAGACCGAGGAAAACCGTTTACTGATGGCAACTTCATCAAAGCGTGTATGAAGGAGCAGCAAATGACTTGTGTCCTGAGAAAGCCGATTTGTTTGGAAGTATCAGCCTTTCGACAAGTTCAGTTGTACGGAGAACAGAAGAACTTGGAGAGAACATAGAGCTACAGATACGTGAGAAAGCTAGGAACTTCTTGTGGTATTCTCTGGCGCTGGATGAGTCCACTGATCTCTCGAGTACATCACAACTTCTCGAGTTCATTCGTGGTGTCAATTCGGACTTTTAGATAACAGAAGAGTTGGCATCTGTTTGCAGCATGCATGGAACAACAACTGGAAAAGACATTTTCATGGAAGTGCAGAAAACTTTGCAAGACTATAACCTTCAGTGGAATCATGTTCGAAGTGTTACAGTTGATGGAGGTAAAAACATGGCTGGAGGGAGGAAGGGTCTGGTGGGGCAGATCAGGACTCAGTTGGAAGATCTTCAAATTCCAGGCGCTCTGTTCATATACTGCATCATACATCAGCAAGCACTCTGTGGGAAAGACTTAGATATTTCTTGTGTACTGAAACCAGTCGTTTCTGCTGTGAACTTCATTTGGGGAAATGCACTCAATCACCGTCAGTTCCAGGCTTTTCTTGAAGAAATTGATTCTGATTTCTGTGACTTGCCTTATTACACAGCAGTGAGATGGCTCAGCTGTGGTAAAGTCCTGTTTCTTTTTTACAAGCTCCGAAAGAAATAGATGTTTTTCTCACTGAAAAAGATAGAGCCGATCCACAGCTGTCAGATCCTATCTGGCTGTCAAAGTTGTCTTTTTTGGTCGACATCACATCCCACATGAATGAACTGAACTTGAAACTTCAGGGAAAGGATAACCTCGTCTGTGATATGTACAGAATTATCAAAGGATTTCGGAGAAAGCTGTCATTGTTTGAAGCACAACTGGAAGGAGAAAACTTCTCTCATTTTCACTGTTTCAGAGAGTTTTGCGCTTCAATCGCTGAAGATGTCAACCTCGATTTTCCATAAAAGATTATTCGTGACTTGAAGACGCATTTTTTGGAAAGATTTTCAGATCTCGACAGAACTGAGAGTGACATTCTTCTGTTCCAGAATCCGTTTGATTGTAACCTTGATGATGTGCCAGTTGAACTACAGTTGGAGCTCATTGATTTGCAAGCAAATGACTTGTTGAAAGAGAAGCACAGAGAAGGAAAACTTGTTGAATTTTACCGCTGCTTACCTGATCCTGAGTTTCCGAAATTGAAGAAATTTGCCGCTGGTATGGCATCACTGTTTGGAACAACTTATGTCTGTGAGCAAACATTTTCAAAAATGAAGTATGTGAAGTCAACACATCGAACGAGATTGACTGATGATCAGTTGAAAGCAATTCTCTTGATTGGATGCAGCAATTCCAAACCAAACATTGATGATATCTTGAAAGCCAAACGTCAGTTTCACAAATCTCACTAAACTTTTTTGCTGTTTGGGTTGTGAGATTCGGATATGTGCACACTAGGTTTGATGTAACTATCTTTTTGCTTACGTCGCCTTCTTTGAAAACTTTTTAGTAAATAAAATGTTGGTTGTCTTTGTTTTTTGATTAACATGGAATGCTAAACTTAATTTTTCGTCTTTTTTCCCAGAGCTTTCGTTCTGGTTTGCAAGTATTGAACAGAATGATTATGCGGCCCGCGCTCGCCATTCTTTCAGTTATCCGGCCCACTGTGAAAAAAGTTTTGTGACCCCTGATTTAATCTATTGCGTAAGGATGCTCCCGTTTCGTCAACCATGACTAGGTAAAAGTTCTGAGTAAATTGTATATACACACACACACACACACACACACACACACACACACACACACACACACATATATATATATATATATATATATATGGTCATGAATGATAGTTTCCACAGACCTTGTACTAATCTTGACATCTTGGGCTATTTGGCGAATAGTAATGCGCCGATCTTCCAAATGGCAGCCTCAACTTGACGGACAGATGCATCATCAATGGCAGAAGAGGGGACGACCAGGTCTAGGGGCTGTTTCCACAGACTTCCGGCCATGTTTGAATTCACGATGCCAGCGTTTTACAAGGTCATATGATGGGGCATTATCACCATGTTTCTTTCATTTCATCAAAATTCTCCTGTGGTGTGCGTCCTTTCAAATACAAAAACCGTATCACTGCTCGACATTCAGCAGATTCCATTTCACACCTGACTCAGTTCAAACACCTGTAAAACAGAAACCACAATTAGTTCATAGCTGTAATTTGCCACATAACACGTAGAGATATAAATCCTGGCACAAACAAAATTTCACCTAGATCAGACAACTGGAAGTGGGTCAGGGTCATTACTTATTGCACGCCCCTCGTATATATATATATATATATATATATACCATTTACATATATTTATATTAAAAGCCCACTGCCATTCCAAGAATAAGATTGTGTACGTAGTCCCGATGCGGATAGTTAATGATGAAGCAAAGGTTGCGTAATTCATCTGTTTCTATTTATAGTGTTTTAACTTGAAAGATGTTCAAGACAACTGAAAACAATTTCAGAATAACGGCTCGAAATTGCCAGGTTTTACAGAATCCAGGCTGCTCTAACAAACTAAAAATAAGATCAGGAATTACCTGACTTCTTAAATATTTCCAACATTTCACAACGGTTAGTTCTCGCTATACAAACATTTATAAATCATGAAACTGGGCGAGGTAAAATGGCTCCAACACTGACATTCTCTCCGTTTTAATGGCCACCTCCACTGCTTCCATACTCCACCTTCTGTTCCATCTGTTTTTGAATGATACAAGCACGTCATCTCACCAACAACGCGCCGACAACATTAAAATCTCCCACCCATCTCCAATCTGCACACGTAATCAATGGAGATAGTTTATATCTTCCTATTTGTTTTTTATTTTAATTTTCAGTTTAGTGATTAATGATTATATTAATATTGGATTATTAAATATTTAGATCCGCAATACGTATCAATAAATATATCATATTTTTTTATCTCTCTTTCATCGATTCGCGATTTTCATTCACGCCTATTCTCTTCCTTTCGTCGTTGCTCTAAACTTAATAATACGGCTTAAATCATAATAGTGTTTGGTTACAACCTTTTCTATAGAAAACACTCCAGACAAGGTATGAAACCAGCTGATGTAAGGAGCTAAGAGAAAAACACTTTTGCAAAGTAAAAACTCGCCAACAATAAGAGTTGGATGGAATAAATTCTGACCCAAAAAATAATTCTTCTCCCTCTGTCAGAAACATGACACTTGGAAAATGGAGAATAAAAATAAAAAAATAAAAAAAGCAAAAACAAATTTAAGATCCACTTTCGACTCTCTTTAAATTATCACATGGGGTCGAGTAAGAAACCCTTGAAACTCGAAATAAAAAATAAATATCCGATAGTATTTTATCCTTTTTTTTAACCTTGCATCGTCCTAATATCCCATCCCGCTTTCATTTAATTTTGCAACTAAAAAATCGATGCGTTCTATCTAAATTATCCTTTTTTTGGAAAATATAATATTAGTGTTGTTATTGATTTTTTTTTTTTTTTTTAGTTTTTGTGTTTTTTTTTAGTTTTGTGTACTTTACCCTGGCGTTTTCAAGAACAAAGAAAAATACGTTTAACTTACAAGCGTTGAAGTTTTAAAAATAAAAAAAAAACGATGCGTTCGTCCTATCGATCTGTTTTATCGCTATTCAAACGCGTTTTCCTATAGACCCCAATGTCTACCACAGATAAAGTTTTTATGGCCGAAATATCGATTGCCTTTGAAGATGGTACTGTGTAATTATGTTTACTAGTCTGCTCCTATAGTTGTTACATACGCTCATGTTTATAATTTTTGTTAATGTTTTCTTTACTTCGTTGAAGATACGACATGTCACCGCTTTTTCCCTTACAGCAAATCGGGTTATACTGGGATGGAACACAGATATATATGCATCGAAGCAACTGTATATATTTTCATATAAAAAATGTACATTACAAATATGCGAGGCATTTTACTATCTTGCAATGTTCATTACTAATGTGTGCATGTTACGTACTTAAGTTCGCTGTGTCTAATCGTCCCATCGAGGTCGGGTGTCCATCGAGTTTACTTCAGGCTGCAGTGTTGTTCTCTCGTCCTGATCCCTCTCTGCAAAGGGATTTCTTTTAGAATGCGCAATAATGGAAACTCGCAGTCTTCTGCATTTTTAATGCAGCTGTGTTGATTGGATTTCAACACATCGGTTTGGAAATACATCGCTTAATACTCTTCGCCAGCCCTTCATCTTAGGAGAGTCTTGCAATTTCTTGGCTACGTCGTAAATCACACGTGCGTTCTCACTTCCAAGAAGACTCTATTTGAATCTCACTTCAGAAAAATGATCTCGTCAAAGTCCCGCCTATTCTCGTTCTCATGAACCGGGACACTTCTGCAGGTGTCTGTACTTGTTAATTTTTGGCGTAACCCTATAATGCCTTTTTGTCAGACCAGCAATCTGCGGCTATATTCGTAACAGGTTTTAACCTTAATGACTTTTCAAACTAAAATAGAGTACATTTCTAAATCTACACAGGCGGCAAAAAGAAGGTCCGCACTTGTAATTTTTTTCCAAAATTGTAAATTCAAGCTAAATTAAATGTAACGGTTTACACAATAATATACATCATTTGATTGCCCTTTTATTCTTTATAATTTTACCTGTTCATATTTGACTTTGAATTGAAATATTTTAATGTTCACGTCAATTTAAAAAAAATGGTTCAAATTTAGGAGGCAAAAAAAAGTCCGGACAATGAAAAATTGTTATTTAAATGTAACGTTAGGACATTAATGCAACACAAATACAACAGGAACACAATAAACTAGTTAATATTTCGTAGCAGAGACTTTCTGCAATTTGACAGTCTGCTATCTTTTGGAAATTCCTTGAATTAGACTGCTGTAATACTCCGGAGAAAGGGCATCCAACTTTTCTTAATTTTTGTCCAAAGTTCTTCCAAATTTGAAATTTTATCAATGCGTAGCAGTTGCTTGGTATAATGCTATACGTTTTCGAAAGGATTGAGGTCTGGAAATTGTGCAGGCCAATTCAAACACGAAATATGATGCTCTTGCAGGAACCTCTTGACATTGCCAGCTGTGTGAATGGGAGCATTATCCTGCATGACGATGGGATTATTATCCAAATTCCAACCAAAGTAGCGTAGAAAATGCTCAGTCAACATAGTAATGTAATTGGTCGAATTAATTCGACCTTGCAGGCGAACTGTAGGCCCTGAACCATTGGTACTAATAATGCCCCACACCACACTGAACCTCCATCACCTTGCAGCACCTCTGAGCACCTAGGATTAAATCTTCGTCTTTTCTCCGCCGGACGTACTGACTACCATCACTGTCTTGTCTACTGAACTTGCTTTCGTCGCTAAAAGCACTTTTGACCAATATGAAGAGTTATGATCTTCATTGCATCCGACGAAGTCCAGACGGCGCTTTCAGTTCTTTACAGCAATCATTAATTTGCGTCTTGCAACATATCCTCGCAAATTAAATTCTTTTAATCTGTTCTTGACGTTATAATGAGAGCAATTTTTAACAAGATTGCATTGTTGTATTTGGGGAGCCGTTTCAAAACTGTTTCTTAGGCTGCGGATCTTGATAGCATTGTCTTCCCGGTTAGAAGTTGCACTAGAACGACCAGATTTAGGGACATCACGAACCCTGCCGTATTTTAGTGCCTTTGCACAGTCTTTCGTACCGTTTTCTCATCACATTCCAATCTGCGGCCGATTTCTCGATTTGATGAACCAGAAAGGTGGAGATTAATGAGATCCTGGCGATCATTAAGAGAAAGTCGTGGTATGTGGATTAAATGTTACGTTGTATAACCTGGTCCAACAACAATTACGATTAGAGATGCTTTGTTGCAGGTTGGTGGATATTTTAAACTGATTTAGGGGCGATAAATAAAGCTGGTTTTAAGCGGCTTTGTTGCTGCGGACTTTCTTTTTATCCTCCTCATTTTTAAGTTACTTTTTTTAAATTGACGTAAACACTAGAATATTTCAATTTAATGTCAAATAATAACATGTAAAATTATAGAGTAATAGAGGGTGAACACAATGAGATATAGGTTGTTTAAACGGTTACATTAAATTTAGCTTGAATTTGCAGTTTCTTTTAGCCGGCGCTGTATGTACTAACTAAAACTGCTACTCTGCTAACGTAGTATCCTATTATATAACAGTTATCCACTATACCAGATATTACTCATTCCATATGTAAAAATATTGTATTAGTTTCGTGTAAACTTACAGACTACTATTTGAATATTCAATACGGTGTTCTTAACATTTTCAGATTCATCTTTTTATTATTTTGTTAGCGTTTCCTATGAGGATTATGCTCTGGGAATTAGAATTTATTCACGTAGACGCCGTCGTGTGGTTTTTATTGATAGGACCGGTTTTTTGCTATTTTTAAATACCTTTTTAGACACATGGGATTCCTTGACATTCAACATTCTTGTAATTAATTCTGAATCATCGTAGGGCAGCACTGATTAGTTCTACCCATCCAATCAATTCCTACATTTTACTTTTGCTTTTTAAAGAGCGAAGTGTTAATAACAATTCACGAACCCAAACACATTTTTATATTTCAAATAAAACGTCTGTCTGTCCAAATTTCGTTGAATAAGAAGTAAGCAATTCAATTCACTATAAGCAATATAAGTAATACACACACGTATATAAATATATATATGCATACACGACGGTCTTTCCAAAATCTATGCACCTTACATTTTTTTCCGCCGGAATGGATCAGTGTGGATTGAAAATTGCATTGACATATATTTATTTATTTATATACGTATATATATATATATATATATATATATATATATATATAGTAAAGCTTTAGAAGGCTGTCACAATGCGAGAAATGAAATAGTCGTTGTTGGTAAAAGTAGACGAGAACAAGTGGCGATTTACAAATCAATAAGTACATACACATATGTTTATATACACATATATATATATATATATATATATTCAGTTGTATTAGGTAAAATGTCTTACTTGTTATGTCTGCGACAATATCCATTATTAATTTCGGAAAAAATCCCTTTTCAAATGGTGAACCTAACAGATCGATACAAAGCATGCTAGATGGTTGAGCGGAAGTTGGATTGCTGTGTGGGGCCTCGGAGCAAATTTAAGGAGGGGGTTTCAGTGTGGTCTGATTAGGTAATTTACATGTTTATATTTTTAATTTATTTTTTTTATTTATCTATTTTTATTTTTTTGAGTTTATAACTTGTTGCTTTAGCGTGACCTTTTTTAAATTTTGTATGTTCTCTATTTTGGGCTGTAAGTTGGGCTGGGAGAGGTGTGTAGTGGTGTACCTGTTCTAATCGGTTATGGTTGTAATGGTAAGTCTTTGGTGGGAGCCGTATGTAAATTTATATAATGAATGAAGATCCGAGCTCCAGTCTGTTATTGAGTTCTGGCAATAATTTGGATATTAGTAATGATTCTTTCATGCTAAGATTCCCGCTCACAGCCCAACTTAAAGTCCAGAGAGGACCTTATTACCTTATTACAAGCCCTCTCCCATATAAATTATATAAGAAAAAAAAATAAAAATAAAAGAAATTTAATAAATAAAAACAGCAGTATATGTTAAAAACTATGAATAATAAATAAAAAAATAACTAACTGAAGTACATAAACCAAGTGGAATGGGTCATAGATGGATGGTCACATTCAATGCTGCCAAGACTAAACTGGTTTCCTTCAATAATTACAAGAACCCTTCTCTGCCACCAATAGCAATGGCCAGTGACTCCCTGTCTGAGAGTACATCTTTCAAACTGCTTGGCCTAATGTTCACAGGAAATATGAGTTGGAACAATTATATTGAAAACATTGCCAGGACCGCTGCGAAAATGGTAGGCTCTCTCTACCGTGCTAGAAAACTGTTGACACCTGAAAGTATCCTGTACCTCTATAAGGCCACCATTCACCCATGTATGGAGCATTATTGTCACATTTGGGCCGGTGTATCTGCTGCTAGTCTCACGCTCCTAGACAAGGTTCAAAAGAGAGTCGCCAATCTGATAGGCCCTGAACTGGAATCTAAGCTTCAGCCTCTGTCCCATCGACGAAACGTTGCATCCCTCTGCCTGTTATACAAGTATTTTGATGGTGAATGCTCTAACGAACTGCAGACACTTGTGCCCCCACGACGTAGACACTCTCGACGAACCCGACAGGAACCAAAATCCCACCCCCACACAGTAGAGATCCCTAGATGTAAAAGATCTTTCTACTCCAGTAGTTTCTTCCCCAGAACCGCAAGACTCTGGTATTCCATTCCAAGTTCCTGCTTCCCCAACCGTACTGACATGCAGAAGTTCAAGTGCAACGTGAACCGACATCTTGCTGCCTAAATCCCAACATAGTGCCCCAGTAGTTGCTGCCACTGATAGTAGCCCCCTACACCAAGGTGGCAATGCGCCTTTTTTGGGGTGAAAACCTAATTAAAAAAAATGGCTGACGTTTAGGAAACTGACTTCTACCTCTAAATTCCACAATTTACACTTTTTTTCTTTTTTCACGTTAATCTCATCAAAGCGCAATATTTTTCTCGGTGATGGTCACAAAGTACGTGTTCACTTTAGTAGAACGTTATAATTGAAAACTAATCCCCGATGATAAATTTCATAAATTTTTTCTTTCATTTTTTTTTTTTTATAGCTGAAAGTGAATTTTGTAATCGATGAGATTAACGTAAAAAAAGGAGAAAAAACTGTAAATTGTCGAATTTAAAGAAGCAGGCCGATTTCCTAAACGCCCGCATAATAAACAATAATAATTTTATTTTTTAATTTTTATTTATCAGACTGGAGATTAGGTGGCAAAATACTCTCGGCCGTCTATTACAGAAATGGAACATAATTTCCTAATTACCGTTATGTAACTATGCCAAAAATGTCAGAAGTTAACAGTTTTAAATAGGCAGAACTTATAACTTTGTTTAAGAGTAAACCACTTTTATTTATTTTAAACAATATATGCAGAGTTTTTTTTTTAATTTGAAACAATATGAATACTTTTTTATGAAGTTTAACAATAAAAACATTTATTAATTTTAATTTTAATAATATAAACAGACCATTTTATAATTTTTAATTTTAAACAACATAAAAGAACTTTTTATAATTTTTAACGGTAAATCTTTACTTGGTTTCCACCTTAATATTTTCCATCTGAAATGATGACTCCAAATGTTGTCGGGTATGCTGAAAACGAATATCGCATCAAAAGTTTCCGAAAATAAGTAGTTTGTCGGATATTAAGCAATATAATTTATCTTAAAAGTTGTGGGCATGGTTGTACACCAAAAATATGCGCGCTTGCACGTACAGCTATGGCCAGCACTTTAAATATAAGAATTTATATTGCTTAATATCCGGGAATCTATTAAATTTTAATGCGATATTCGTTTTCACTATATGCGAAAACATGTAAAAGTCGTTATTTTAAAGGAAAATGTTAAGGTTGAAACCACGTACATCTTTACCATGAACTTTTTAAAGTTTTAAACAATATCAACAGATTTTTTTAAACAACTATCACGAATGTTTTTGATTATACGGGAACCATAAGCCTTTTATTGTTTGTGGGTGTATCTAGGTGTCAATCGGGTCAATAATTCCATCATGGTTATATTTTCCATAATGGAAGTGGTCCAAACGTTTATAGACTGTCTATCAATCTGATTTAATTATGCCCCTGGTAGGATCCACGATTTAATTATCGGGAAAAACTCTGGTAATATTACACACGTTCGAGCCACGTTTGACGGCTCCGAAAACCCAGACTCCATTCTTGACTCGTTTTCTATTATATTTTCGCTTGAAAAAATAACCTGAGACTCTAACAAAATACAAACCAAAAAAAAGAATAAACGTGTATAAGTAAATGTTAATTTAAATCGTTTATAAAAAACAAAAAAATACGTGATTCCATTTTCAATAAACATGAGATAAATAATCTGTAATTAAGTGGATAGTTCTATTTGGATTGTTTAAAATTAAAAAAATTATTTATATTGTTTAAAATAAATAATGTGTTTTTGTTAAAGTTCTGTTTATATTGTTCATTTTTGAAAAAGAACATTTGACCGATATCATTGTTTATATCTTGTTGGCATTAGGCAAGATCATAGTGCAGTATCTGTTCCGATCATACACTTCCCCTTTTCTGATCTCGATCAGTGGAAGAAAAATCCTTAACAACAGAGGCATTTTTTATTGTGGTACTTATCTAGAATACCCCTCACACTAAAATCCAACCTTATGTCTAATGTCGTAAGGAGTCAAGTAAATAAAAGCATATTATTTGAAATTTGGTTCCTTTATGTGATATAGCGATCAACCCTATCTCACTCTAAACAGTTAGTTGTAAAATCAACTTTTTTCTTTACTTTCAAATAAAATATAGAGTTTTTACTTGATTAAATAATTCGAAATAGGAAAAAGATTTTTGTATTAATTTTATTTTTTATTTATATCACTACGAAATAGATAAAAAACACATTCCATCACTACGAAAACAAAAACATATTCCATCAACTTTTGTTCTTGAGCAAATAATTCGAAATAAAAAATGATGATACTTATTCATCTATGTTAACACATTGAAATCGCTTGTTAGAACGCCATTCTTAACATGAGAAGGGGAGGGTATTTTGTAAATATGTTGTATTCTCACGTAACAATTTAATTTAGGAGATTTTTAAATATTTACACTTTCCTATTCTGTTAATAATTAGTTGTAAGGCTTTTTTTTCGTCTTTAATGGGGAACCCTGTTTTTTAAGGGGAACCCTGTTTTTTAATGGGGAAACCCTGTTTTTTTAAGGGGAACCCTGTTTTTTTCGTCATTTGAAGAAGATTTTGAAGTATTTAACCTATCAAATTCTGTTTATGATTTAAATCAAGCATTCTAGTTCACTTGTCTATCATGACATGTGAAATACGGAATCTTTGGTCTCGTTATCAAGAAAAGGTCAAATTAATCAGAATTATTCAAACTAACAAAAAATGAATGAGAGAAACTGCGATGTTTATTTAAATAAAAAAATGATATTCTTGCAGAGGAAAGACCGTGCTAACATAAATCAAGTTTTACCACGGGGAGCGTTTTTTTAAAACTAGTCTTTAGTTTCACCTAGCAATTTAATAAATCACAAGATACCGTGGATTTAATAATAATTAAAAAAAACTTGCCCGGTCATTTCTCTACATAAGTAACTGTATTGTCAAAACTATTTTTCAAAAATAAATAAATAATAAAAATCATACATAAAATCTTTAAATATACAAATGTATAAAAAAAAAACTTGAAAAATAGCTTGAAATAATATTAAAAATATAGCGTAGTAGCATACAAATGATTTTTACTTCTAATTTAATTTAATTTACAAACAAATAATAATTTTAAATTTTAAAAAGGAATCTATTACATTCATTTACAATTTACAAAATAGAAGACTCATATAACAATTTTAACTTTATTTCTATATTTCTTTCTATAAGCTTTTATGAATAAACGTTAATACGTAAATTATTTACGTATTTAAGAAAACCGGCATGTTTTTTTTTAGTTTTTTTCGGTAAGCGAGATACCTTTTATTCAATCAGGATGTATCTAGGGGTTTCATCATCCAATAAGGATGTGGTTATGTTATATCCTTATCTGCGACACATTTTTCTGGTTTATAAAACTCAAATGTTTATTAGCCATTTTAAATATTCTACTTTCCTTTTAAAGTATATTCACAGCAATAACGGTCGAAGCGAATTAGCGTAATTATATATATATATTCGTACAGATTATAATATTAATAATAATAATAATAATAATAATAATAATAATAATTTGGCTTAGTGTTACCACAAGCACCACAATATGAAAGATGCCTAATACAAATAACACAGACCGTGGGACTCAGAAGAAAGATCTGCGTAACATGATTGGCAGGTGCTCTCTCTGTAGCAAGCATGGGGGACCTAGTCGTCATCCTGCAAATATTGGCACACTTTCTAATTTCAGAAACATAGATAACAGAGGATGAACAGGTAATCATAATCCCTCATTCAAGGGACCGAAATGATACTAACACACAAAAAAAAACACAGCCAAAATAACCAACATAAAAGAAAAACCTGAGTGAAGAAATGGAAAACGAAGGAGAATAGATTTGTAATGGAATGTTATAGAAGCCATCCTAAATGTAGATATGGAGGTTACAGGAAGCGAATGAAAGAGCTATGAGACCGGTCCAGTGACTACCATAGACAACAACTACTACAAAACAAAGAATAGCGGAATAGCAAGACTGATACTTAATAGATGCTGGCTCTCAAAACTAGAACTAACGGTAAGACAAAAAAAAAATAAAATCGAGCATAAAGCATCCCTCACTGAAACCACACGTGTATAAGCCCCACAAGTAGAAACAGTACAAGCGGTGAACCTACAAACACTAGACTCTACAAACGAGGAAATCGAGAAAAATAAAACAGAGATAACGGAGGATAAAGCTGAAGAAATAGAAAAAAATAATACAGTTTGAACTCCATGTAAAAAAAAAATGAACGAGCCAAAAACAAAGCTCTCATCATTAACGAACCAAGAGTAGAAAAAAAAAACAGAAACAGAGAAGTTTAACAAGTTTCTCTCACACATCACAACAGACGCAATCACTAGCCTAAACAATTTAATCTACGCAGGCGCCAAGATCGTAAGTATGAAGTTCGAAACAGAACAAGGTCGAAAGACATTAGTCGCGTTGTCTCGTGTAATGAATGAATGCGTGAATGTAGGATTGACATGAAATTCTTTAAGATAAAATAAATGACAGAAAAATGGGCTGAAATGACTTAAATAAATAAAAAGTAAATGACTTAGAATGACTTCAATGAAATTAAGGATGAATTGAATGACCTTAAGAACGACTTGAATGCTTAAAAAGTAACGGGAATTCTTTAAAAACAACTTGAATGATCTGGAGAATGATTTGAATGGTAGATACTGACTGGTTGTAAAGTGGGTGATCATTTTACATTAAATAAGTACAGAAAAGTGATGTCCACTTTATATACTAAAGTTACAAACATAAGTACAGCATGTAGTAATAATAGATTCTTCACTGTGATCTTGTCCAAAAGGCGAGAAAAGGGTATTTATTTGCTCCCCCAGCGAGCAAATGAGGCACAACGCCGGTTTTAATGTCAGGAATGAAGTGGAAATGGGGACGAACTCCGCGGGGAGTAGGGAAGCTGGATAGTGACAATTGGTATAAAGGGTTGCCCCTACATTGACCAAGGTCTAGTAAGCTGGGTTGGTATTTATTTGCTCCCCCACTGAGCAAATGAGGCACAAGGCCGATTTTTAATATGGGGAGTGAAGGGGAAATGGGGACCAACTACCCGGTGAGTAGGGGAGCTGGATAGTGACAATTGGTATGAAGGGTTGCCCTACATTGACCAAGGTCTTATATGTAGGGTTGCCCTTACGTATGGTCTTTGCTTGCAGTATCTGCCGGAACAGATACTGCACTGTGATCTTGGCAAAAAGTCCAAGAAAAGGGTATTTATTTGCTCCCCCACCGAACAAATTAAGCACAAGAACGATTTTTAATGTGAGAAGTGAAGGGAAATGGGGACCACCTACTCGGGGAGAAGGTGAGCTGGATAGAGAAAATTGGTATGAAGGGTTACCTCTACATTGACCAAGCTCTTATATGTGGGGTTGCCCCCACATATTGTCTTTGGTTGCAGTATCTACCGGAACAGATGGTATTTATTTGCTCCCCCACCGAGCAAATTAGGCACAAGGCCGATTTTTAATGTAGGGAGTGAAGGGAGGGGGAAGGGAAAAAGGAGACCAGCTCCCGAGAGGTGGGAAATGGAAGCTGGTTAAAGGTCAGGCATGTGGGGTTGCCCCCACATCTGGTCTTTGCTAGTCATAGCTGGTCTTTGCTAGTCATAGCTTGCAGTATCTGCCGGAACAGATGGTATTTATTTGCTCCCCCACCGAGCAAATTAGGCACAAGGCCAATTTCTAATGTGAGGAGTGAAGGGAAGGGGAAGGGAAAAAGGGGACCAGCTCCAGAGAGGTGGGAAATGGGAGCTGGTTAAAGGTCAGGCATGTGGGGTTGCCCCCACATCTGGTCTTTGCTAGTCATAGCTAGTCATAGCTTGCAGTTTCTGCCAGAACAGATACTACACTTTGATCTTGGCCAAAAGACCAAGAAAAGAGTATCTGCGGTATTTATTTGCTCCCCCACTGAGCAAATTAGATACAATACCGATTTTTAATGTGAGGAGTGAAGGGGAAATGGGGACCAACTCCCCATTGAGTAAGGGAGCAGGATAGTGACAATTGGTATGAAGGGTTGTCCTTACAATGTACCAAGTTCTTATATGTGTGGTTGCCTCCACATGGTCTTTGCTTGCAGTATCTGCCAGAACAGATGGTATTTATTTGCTCCCCCACTGAGCAAATTAGGCACAAGGCCATTTTTAATGTGAGGTAAAAACCAGCTCCCCTAAAAGTAGGCAAATAGGGGGCACTCTGGTTACCAAAAATAATAATTGTCCCAGTATAGAGGGTTTCCCCTCCATTGACTGGTACAAATTATCTTAAGTGCAGTATCTGCCAGAACAGATACTACACTTTGATCTTGGCTAAAAGGCTAAGAAAAGGATATTTATTTGCTCCCCCACCAAGCACATGTCGCACAAGGCCGATTTTTAATGTGAGTAGTGAAGGGGAAATTGATACCAACTACCCCGGGGAGTAGGGGAACTGGATATTGACAATTGATGTGAAAGGTTGCCCCTACATTGACCAAGGTCTTATACAAGGGGTTGATATTTATTTGCTCCCCCACCGAGTAAATTAGGCACAATACCGATTTTTAATGTGAGGAGTGAAGGGGAATGGGGACCAACTCCCCGGAGAGGAGGGGAACTGGATAGTGACAATTAGTATGAAGGGTTGCCCCTACATTGACCAAGCTCTTACATGTGGGACTGCCTCCACATATGGTCTTTGCTTGCACTATCTGCCGGAACAGATACTACACTTTGATATTGGCCAACAGGCCAAGAAAAGGGTATTTATTTGATCCCCCACCGAGCAAATTAGGCACAAGGCCGATTTTTGATGTGAGGATTGAAGGAGAAATTGGGACCAATCTCCCGGGAAGTAGGGGAGCTGGATATTTACAATTGGTATGAAGGGTTGCCCCTACATTGACCAAGGTCTTATGTGTGGGGCTGCCCCCATATATGGTCTTGGCTTTCAGTATCTGCCGGAACAGATACGACCCTTTGAGATATTAATATCCTTTCTTGAACAAAAGGCCAAGAAAAACTTAAAAAGCTAAGAACAGCTTCTATTAAGAACTGACCTTTGATCTAAACCAAAAAGGCCAACTACAGAACTGTTACCGACAGACTGATAGACCGACCGATTGACAGACCGACCAACCGAGTGACTTATAGAGTCGCTTGCCTGCGACTAAAAATACCAAGGGAATAATGGACCGACAAAACCTAGATAGTAAACCCAAATTAACAAACATAAAAAAGAAGCCAAAATGATAAACAGGAAGAAAGGGACGTGGAGAAAATTGAAAATTGGAAATGTGTGCAGCAGGGAGAAGCTAAACACGAAACACAGAGACTGAACCAAAAACTAGCAGCAAAAGAAGTGAGACTGAGACGATATCGATACAAATCTGAACACTGCAAGCAAAACATTTTAAAACAATGAAAACGAATTTCCCCTAAATTGTGAACGGAGGAAAAACAAAAACAGAATGACCAAACCCGACAGAAACAAGACTAAGTAAGATATGGGGAAAACGAGAGGAACACAACAGAAATGCTGAATGGCTTACAAACATGAAAGAAGAGCTACAATACCTGGAAGAAGGAACAATGAATGAAATCAGCAAGAAAACCCTAAAGAAAACCATAGGAAAGATTGCAAACTGGACAGAACCAGGACACACCCTGATACATGCATACTATTTCAAATAATTCACACCACTACACAGAAGAGTCGCCCAAAACATGAGAAGATGTATACAGGAAATAAACCTGCAAGATTGGATGACAAAAACAAATCAACACTGATACAGAAGGACACAGAGAATGGAACCGCTACCATCACGTGCTTACCCACTGAGTGGAAAATACTAGCAGCACAACTGAAGGAACACATCCACCACTCTTTAAATAATCATGGACTTCGCCTCGAGGAATAGAAAGGATGCTAGAGAGAAAAAGCGGAACACTGTTATACATAGATTAAAATATCCTAAATGAGGTAAAAAGGAGAAACAATTTAGCCATGGCATGCATCGACTACAAAAAAAAAAAAAAAAAAGCGTACGACAGGATCTCCCAAGCATGGATAATAAAATGCTTTAAAATGAATAGAATACAAAGCAGGATCATAAGAACATGGGACTGGAACCGACAACTTATGGACAACACATAACAGAAATTAATATAGAAAGAGTCATCTTCCACGGTGATTCACCGTCACCATTACTGGTTATCATAGCCATGATGCACCTGAATCAGTTCTCCATCCCCTCCCTACCTCCTCCCATTGCTCCATCACCCCTCCCGAAAAGAGTGATACTAAATAACTGAGAAGGTCAAGGAGGATGGAAAGACCAAGAGGAGAGCACTCACCAGACCTCCGCTGAATAATTGCGAAATTAACTGTGACTTAAAGAAGACTTATTGCCACTCAAATTCCAGATATAACCAATCGCCTCTGCCAACGAGAAATCGCTGGTAAGCGGCTGTTGCGAGCACGCTAATTCTTTTGCGGTGTTATTGAAAGAAGTTGAGAGTACTGGAAATCTGGAAAAACTAGTTGTCACTCAGCTTCCATTGAACACCACGGATTGTTTTCACGTGTGAACGCTGCTTGTGAGCCAATAATAAGATTTATTATGTCACCCACTTTAAGACCTCGGTTCTTCTTGTCGAGCACTTTACGTTGAAATGAAATTAGTCAACCACTTAAGCTTACGTGCGCAGATAATGCTGTTAAAATCATAAAGTCACTCTCGGCCGCTTGAACAACATCTAGGATTTATGTAAATCTTAATTTCATCTTTATTTCTCACTGCGGTTAACGCTGAGCGAGCGGTTTTTTCTTTGCTACTGTAGTTAGAGATTGTTTCACGGCCGGGTTCGTATATCCCGACCGGCGTGACTCACTGCATGATTAAACACTAGGGTCGGTAGTTACTAAAAAAATTATAAGTAATAATTATATATATATATATATATATATATATATATATATATATATATATATATATATATATATATATATATATACATGAACTTCCAAAATTGTGAATTTATTAGAGGAGGATTATCTTCAATTCGATTTGAATTTTGTTGTTTGTTTTTATATACATTCGCAGCGCTGATGAGTGCCATTCTGATATAAAATGATAAAAAAGAACTATATATGAAATTATAAGTTAAGAGCAATTTTACATTCGTTCAATAAATAAAACGGAACATTTTTGAGATGAGCATTAAAATGAATGTCCGTTCCTAGTGAAATTATACAATATAAATATAAATATATATATATATATATATATATATATATATATATGTATATATATATATGTATATTTATATATATATATTTATATATATATATATATATTATTTTTCGACAAGAAATAGACATTGAAAACATAAAACTATCCTCATGCTATAGAGTTTCAAACGATGGATCCTATCTTATGGGGGAAATAGTTTACAAAATAAATACTTTGCGGGTTAGCACATAATTTAAAACCTGTAATTATGATCGAAGTCTTACATGTATAAAAGCTGGTAATGTTGCAGAAATACATTGGTTAAAACGGTATCCCACATGAAGGTTAGATGAAAAAAGACTCGAAAACTCCGGTGGAATTTTAACAAAATGTTTATTGATTAGATGTATAGATGGAATTAAAATAGTCGCTTAGTAATTCTAAGGCTCCAAGTGGTTGATTTACAAACATCTTAAAGTAGGGATAGAATATATGTTATCAAGTTTAATGTTTCAAATTTCGAAGCATTTAAAGTTGATGGAATGTTTATTATACGGAGCCAAATTTTGAAAGAATATAAATTGCATTCAAACACTCCCTGTTGCCCGCATGTAGTTTCTGATAAAAAAAGTATATCTCTATCCAACCCAGATACAATTTATTTCCCTAACAGAACACTTATTACATTTTTTTCTATTTTATCCATTCTAAAAACGAAGGAACAATATTAATAAATACATTCGCGAAAGTCTAAAATACAAGCTGTACGTCTAAGAGGTATTAAATAGAATTTTAAATTTGAGGAATATTTGAATTGGTGTCTTATGATTATCAACCTGTATGAAAACATATTTTAAGTTTTAAAAAGAGTTGTATTGCGCCCTCCACAAAAATACACTTTTATTCTTTAAAATTCATTTCATTTGGGGGCATTTAAGCCCCCAAATGAAATGAATTTTAAAGAATATTTATTAATTCGTGTGTAATGCGTATTCTTAAAAATGTATGAATTCGGAGTAATTTCACCTGCATTTTTACTTTGGTCGAAATTTAATTCAACTATATATATATATATATATATATATATATATATATATATATATATATAATTATTATTATTATAGTAAAAAATAATTATGAAAGCCCCTTTAAGAAATTCATTTCCTATCGTTGAGCACTTTCAGTTGAATTAAAGTCGGTCACTTTAGGTCTTATGCATAGATCATCGTATAACGATTAGATCACTCTCTGACTGACGTAATGAACATTTAAAATTAAAATATTTAAAATTCAACGCTACTTCACGCGGTTAATGGTAGCCGAATGGATACGGTCTCCGCTAATCGAGCCATAAATGTCTCGTGTTGCTGGGTACGAATCGTTTGGCTGGTGTTAATCGTGACACCCTGCACTAAAGAATCCCGAAAGGATGAAACACTAGTGTCTGTAGGTATTTAATTATTATAGTAAAAAATAATTATATATATATATATATATATATATATATATAACCAACATTATATACATTTTACGCTAAGCAACTGCGTAATAATATTCGTAATGAATAGCTAATTCGTTTAGGAGCAACTCCCATGCAAATAAATAAGTATATACACATGCACACATACTATAATAAATGAATAACCAGTAACACCATTTTTGTGGTATGCTCCTAGTATCGAACATTTCGACTAGAAATGGGACTTTATGGCGAGTATAGATTTACATGCGTTCCAAATTCATGATGTATATTGCAGCTAAGAAAATTGCATATAGTAATATATATTTATTTAATGCTTACTTATCTTGTATTAGCCAGAGTCAACGTTGTTTAACTGCAATGATCAAACGAAAACTATTGCGTCAACGTGATTATGCCACATACTTAAGTTTATACTGATAGAAATATGTGTGCATTTTGGAAACCTACCGTAGCGAGCGAGGTGGATTAAGTTGGTGAATATGCAATATACCTAATAAACTCTGTTCGCTTGCTACCGTAAGGCCTCAATTTGTAACAAATGTTAAATTTTAAATTTTAATTAATATCATTTTTCCAGTCAAAATAGAAAATTACACCAGGAAATAACGATTACAAAGTAAATAAATCTCTCTATTTTTTTATTATAACACACACACACGCATACATACATACATACATACATATATATATATATGTCTCTTTCTCTCTCTCTCTCTCTATATATATATATATATATATATATATATATATATATATATATATGGGGGTACTTTTGTGTACATTGTATCGTCTGACAAATTGAAATAATGCGACTGGAAATATTAATCAGTAGAATGGGACTCAATCATGTCTTTTCATCAAGGGAATTTACATATTTTTAATCAACACGAGAAAATATCTAGACAACACAACGTGGTATAAATACGAAAGCGTCTACAACTTTTATTAGAAATATAAAGCGACTATTAATACATATGTGCATGCCTTTGAATCTATGTAAATGTATTCATACGCTCATATAACTCTCTTAAATTACATCGGAATGTAACGATATAATAAGGTAGGATTCGCGGAAAGGTTTCGGCCTGCTTTTAAACGCCCAAACTAGCAAGTGATCTAGTCAACTTTAAAAAAAAAATTCATATTGTTTTTAAAAGCAGCATTGTATTAATTTACTTTTATTCCTTGTCATTTCGTTAATAAATATATATTTGCTTTAAGAATCCCTTTTAAAACCAAAAATGGTAGAACTTAGGGGTGTAACTTTAGTAAGCATCATCTCCATATAAACACTTACGTCAAAGTGGAAGTACATTTTAGGTCCCCATTCATGCGTTAAATAGAACCTTTTACAGACACCATATTATATATATATATATATATATATATATATATATATATATTCGGCATTATCAAGTAGACATCTGGCTTCTCGTGAGATAACTATAGCTAAGCACATTCTAGCCTGTCGAGTAACAGACGGATTAGTAGTTGGGAACACTAGCCGTCGTATATTCAGGTAACCATGTATCTATAATACATCAGGGATATGGAAATCCCTGTCTTGGACACCCGTGGACAATGCGTATCATTTGTAAACCATTGCTTAAAGTATTATATCTTAAATGAATTTGATTACTTTGGATTTAAAAGGCAAATGTTTTCAGTTATAAATAATTGAAAATAAATTACATTAAACATGAATTAAAGTAAAAATAAATTAAATAAATCAACTTTAAATAATATTTTTAAATAGAACAATTAACACGATCATATTATTAAATTCAATTAATTACATTTGTTTTATTTATTAAAATATATTTTTCATGTAATACGTACCTAAAGTGACTTATTGAATGTAGATTTTGTTTTGAATACATAGAACATAAAGAAAAAATGCTTGCAAAAAATGTGTAAAAATCCGTTTTCAGTATGCACATTAATTTGTGGAGCAGTATATCTTTTGTACATATTAATCAAATTGTCCACAAACAGACAGTATACGGCTTTATTATAATAGATTAGTATATATAATTCTATATATTTTCATTTATGCTCGCACAAAGTTTTCTGAAATCATTAAAAAATATCAAGTAAAAACACTTATTTATAATACTGTTATATTGTTATTATTATTAGTATTAGACGATACCACTTGTGCGCGTATGTTACGTAAGTTCTTATTAGTAAAGATATGAGTCTTAGTGAGAGTTCTTGTCTTATTACATATGATGTTGTATCTTAGAGATAGAGATGTTGTAATGACATTTTATAACACATACATATAATAACAATACAATTTACCTTTTTGTAGAAATCACAAACACAAAGATGAGCTTTATCACAAAACACATGATGAATTTATTTCTTTACGACCGGTCGTGATTTCCTCATTAAGAATTCAAAGTTTCACATTTTAGTTTCTGAAGTGACGTCTCGCTTCAGACATCCGCCTGTCTCTGAGTTTTCTCACTGACCGCCTCCCCTGACTGTCTCCCCTGATTGTCTCCCCTGACTGTCTCCCCGACCAACTAACTCTCACTTCCTATATTGAGAAGTCCATGCATCCCGGCCACGTGAGCAAAATTCACGTGTTTCAACATGCGCGACTTTGCACGTTTCCGACATTTATTTCCCAATAACCTATTTTTCTTGTGTTGTTTCCACAAAGGAATTCAACCTACATATCTAATTTATATAACCCATATTTTATTATCCACATTCTTTTAATAATTGAATAGTTTATTTATTATTTATTTCATCCGAATTAACAATTTACTGGACATTCCATTTAAACCTATTGTTCTTTAAAACTTATGTCCAGGGTTCGATTTCTGCTTTCTCTTATTTTCATTTTTACTAATCTCTCTATTTTTATACTTACATGAACAGGGGACAGCCCTTATAATGTAACAATACCAAATCAAGCCCAACTCTATCTAGCTGCCTAAGCAAAACATCTCCGTTTATGTGATCGTTTTCAGAAGAAAATATTAACACCAGACGAAATCGTAGTCAGTCATAAAGGATTATATAACACCCTCCTACCGGTTCCGTAGGTTGACGCAGGAAAAATAAACTCCATTATCAGTTATTTATATAGATCACACATACTAATACTGACAAAACTATTGTGAACACATACAGAGACATTATTACATTTTTTCTATTTCATACATTCTAAAAAGGAAAGAAAACAATTTAATTAAACACAGAATAAAAAATCCGCACGTAATTCTTTTTTACCTTTCTCTTTTTACAAATTGTTTTATTATAACTTGTAAGTATAGGACACATACACCAATTACAGTTTATTTACTAGAAGTATAATTGCAATTGCCTCCACTCTAAATTTTACTTTGTGTGACAGCTGATTACCATAACAACTAACACCATACTTGAAAGTTTATCCTTAAAATCACCAGCTTACTATTCACAGTCCACATACATTGGAAAAATACACTGAATACATTGCCAAAGCTGCTGCGGAGAGGTGGGCTCTCTCTACTGTGCTAGAATGTTACTCGCACCTTATATGTTTACAAACAAAACATTCGAATATATATAGCATATTCTTGACTCATCTGGGATGGTGAGAGAATAAAAAAACGTCTAAAATCTAATAAATCCTGTACTGTCGGTTAAGCCTCAACTTCTGTCCCATTACCGCAATATTAAACCTCTATGCCTGTTTTTGGTCCAATAAAATTTCGCTGATGAACATACAACACTTGTGTTCTATCGACGTACGTACTCCTGGCTCACCTGACAAGGAGTAAAATGCCGATCATTTACTGTTGCGATCCATAGATGCCGGACAGCTTTCTACTTTAATACTTTCGTTCGTCGACTTCCAATTTTCTTCGTTTTCTGCTTCTCTAACTGCACTAATCTACAGATGTTTATATGTAATGTGAACATACATAATTCTGTTCAACCCTTCTGCAGTCTTCTATTAAACACGATCAACTGTATAATTCAAGGGGCAATATGTCATGTCTTACTTAGGTGAATTTTCTTTTTAAAGGATTCGTACACTGGTCATTGTCGCTTGCAGAATTATCTTCCTTACAGCTTTGAAACAAACGCCATCATTCGTAATCAAAAGCATTTATTTATTTTTCATGTTTCGTATACATGGCGACTGAAAAGTACCCGTTTTTTAAACAACTTATAACGTCGTTTCATTTTTGCTCCGTTTTACCCGGAATTACTGTCTTCGCCATAAGCATTTATGCCTCGTCTATATCATACTTGTAAACGTCATATTATATCCGATCTTCTGACATACTTTTCTCCAAATAAATAGTATCTGGTCGTTGGTATGTTTCGTCTGAATTTTTAGACACATTCCTTAAAAAAGATATTTTGTTGAATACGTATTAATCCTTTGTTTGTTGATCAGTTAATTGATGTCTTACGCAAAGGAATGTTCTGATTTCTGATCTCTCTACCTCCCTAAACATGGCGTTTCCGTTATTATTTTCATTCTTTATCCATATGTTGCTTGTAGTTAAGACGAATTCACCCATGCTCCTAATGTACGATCGGCTGTATCAGCGTCATATTACTTTAGCCTAGGATCGGTCACAGGTATACCAGATAGTTAGAAATATCGATTTAAGAAATTGTTTTTTTTTAGAAATATTAACATTCTACACGATTCTTAGAGAGAAATTAGTTGATTCGTATCTGACATGACTCATCACTTTCATTGTCAAACTTTTAATTTCAAGCCTCGGCGCATTAAGGCGTCCATGTGCATTAAACTTCTAATACTGATGCAATTAGAGCAATTGCTAATTAGCGGAAGTCCGCCATTAAAATATACTTTTACAAAAATAATTTGAAAAATCTTAAATTACAGCGTGAAACATTGTATTCTTTAACAAGGCAAACATTTAATATCCTCTCAATTGAATCGGACACATGGCGAATAAAAGGAAAGAAGGTTTTATTTATATTTTTTTCATAACCATGTCCCTATTAGGTTTTTTTAAAATTTGGGGAAATTTTAAAAATCAGCTACGAGTGATGCTAATTGGCGGTTTCAAATAATGTATTAATTAATATCCCCAAACAAGAATAATAGATCTATAAAGGATTAGTTGCACATTTTGTCTCGGAAGTTAACAATGCTATCTGACTAAGATATTCTCCTTCCACTAAGCTGGCATTGTTAAGGTGCATTGAAAAGAAAACAATTTATAACAAAGAGAATTAATAATGGAATTATTAGAGATAAATTTGTACCTTTTGGAGATTACTTTCCATTCTTGTACTCTCTCTTGCAGAAATTGATGTGCTGTTTCTGCTATTACGTAATGTATCGAAAAAAGTGAAAAGAGATAAGAAGAACAAACTTTTAAGCTCCTGTAAGTCTCTTACCTGAGGTCAGAAGATGTGGCCTTTGACCCTGTTGAAACTGCAATGGCCGTGATCGTCTTCTTCCGGGAGTACTTAACAGGATTTTCTCGTTGCGCAAGTTTCGTTGTCGATTCCTGACGTCGGCGTTCGCTGAAATTCGATTTTCTCATGCAAAACAAAAAGAAAACTAACTCAGGGAGTTCTAGTCTACTAAAAGCTAATTCACAAAAATTACAGGTATTTTGCATATGTACGATTGTAAAAGAGAGGTTCGGGCGATTGAAGAACAATAAGTCAATCCCAATGTTACGAAGCTGTATCCAGGCAAACAAAAAGAACACAATGAGAAATTTCGGGAATTAAAACGACCTATATCCATGACGCCAATCGGCCAATCAGAACTCAACACGTTATTCGGAAACGTCCCGAATCCTTTGCGTGTGTGCACCTCTGCAAGGCTTGCGGGTCTGGGATCAGCACTCAAATTTATTCACACGCTCAGAAAGGTTAACACTTTGAACCATCGTGCCCAGAAAGCCAGACACCCTGAGCATGTGCTCGTCAGGCCAAGAACGTATGTATGATTTCATTCTAACTTTAATCTGACATCTCTAGTCGTTTTCTCAAACAATAAAATATATATCTGTTTTACAAAAACACAATAAATTCATCACTTCAGGTAGATAACCCGCCGCTATCCTGGATCCAATTAACGCTTAATAGATAATATCAGCATAATAACCCGGCCTTATTCAGTGTTTTAGGGGATCTTAATCTCCACAATGGATATCACTCCCTTGGGCGGTCACGTCACACTCCAGTAGATTAGGAAATACGCTGTTAACTGGTCGTCCTATCACTCACCATTCGTAACACATACTGTCCCTGAAATAACCGAGTGGTTACCAATCGTTGCTTACCTTCAAGATAACATAGTGGCATTATCATACATTGGCCAAAGATGGGATCTATGGAAATCTTTTGTTTATTATCGGCCATACAAACTCGCTTGTGTTATTTGATGCCAAATAATTGACTACACACGAACTCTTAACGTAAATAACCCCGATCAAACTGACAAGCAGCAAAATTCAACCCCCGAACTTAAGAGGTTTGAAAATGGCGAGGAAGCTCCTATTCAAATAGCTACTTTTCTATAAATATTATCTGTTATAACTTTTATTCCTACTCCCGTGCATTACCGACATGCAGAAACTTAAGATGATACTTATAAATGCGGCTTTCTTTATCACATTTAGCCCTCACGTATCAATAGCAATAGGGTGTGTTTGGATTGAAATGCACTAAGAAATAATTAATACATGCGTATACGCTCGATTAAATACAAGTTGTTATTTATTTATGTTATTCTATTTATTTAGTTGATGGACGATTTTCGGTTAATAATTTACTCTACTCTATACTTGTTGTATATTGCTTTTGGCATCATTATTTATATTATTATTACTATTAATATTAGTAGTGGTATTATTAGTAGTAATAGCAGCAGTAGTAGTGGGAGTAGTTATAGTAGCAGTAGCATCAATAAAATTGGAAAAAAATAGTTTTTCGTGATCGAACGATATTTTTCTAAGAAATTAATTCCCATATTTATTCACATAAATTCTTTCGAGTTGAGAACAAAATGACGTCGGATTTGTGTTCGTATTTTTTTCCCACGAGTAAACGTTCATTTATATCCCTAGGCGGCGGCACTCTCCTTTTTATCCTTCTCAGCGCCAACTGATCGTAAACTCGCGCGCAAAGAACGACATAACGTTAAAATCGAACAGACACAAAATCTCAGAATTCAGCACTAACGCTTTTCAACGTTAACCCCCGTCTCCGCTTATTCTCGACTGTCTCAAACACGAGTTCCCTTTTCTCAACAAGTCGGTCCTTTAATCGACCACATGTAGAATTATATGCAAATTACTAGCACGTGCGTAACTATTAAAAAAAATGAAATAAAATAATCTAACTACAAACCTACGTTCTTCTTTATTATTTCTTTGCCCCCCCCCCCGCTCCCGTCACTTTACAGGCTAAACAGAGACGCGATTACTTGCACGAATTATACCTTCTATTTAAGAAATGTTAAATAAAATAACAAACATGGCGGTATTTATACAAAATACAAACCGGGTTATTCTTTAGAAAAACATTCTGTACATAGGGAGGGTAGGGCGTTCTATGACTTTTCTGTAATTTCCTTTTAAAATGTAATAAACTAAACGGACCAGAAAATTTGAATGTAATTTTAAAATATCATCTAGAAACGAACATAACATTTATAAAATGCAAAATACACAATTGATTTTCGTTGCTGAGGGAGTAATTACGTGCTTTGAAGATCAGCAAAAACCAATGACCGAGCATAACGTGTGTAATGTTTGCAATTAAATATTTTTTGTCGGTTTCTATTTGAATATTATTAAGTTTCCTATTGTTGATATTATTAATTTTCCTATTTTTCATGTTGGTAGCATTTTGTTTTCGGAGAAACATATCTTCGTCATATTTCTTGATAAAAATATTTTGATAACTTCCTGAAAAATATTGTTTCTTGAATAATTCTGATTTTTAGATGATTCGGCGTCCTGGAGTGTTCTGTTTTTAATGGCGGGTTCGCTGGTTGGAGGATTCTGCCTAATGGTTATTGTCTTTTTATTCGCGCTTTCACTTTAAATAAAAGGTAGATGGCGGTGGTAAAAACAGGGACTGTGAACCTGGATGTGCCAAGTCCGAATCCAGTTATTTCCACAAAATAATTTTCATTAACAACCTTCACGTGGCCTTCTCATAAGTACTCGATACCTTTCTAGATAGAATTTTGACTAGAAAAATACCGGCGAAAGCAATGCTAACAATAGAATCATATGATTTTTAAGACTTGATGATGGTTTTAATAAATATGTCAAAGCGAGTGGACACGGAAAATACATGGCACCATGTAATCCCAAATAGTGTTGATGAACGCTGGCGAACATGTTTGTGGCGAACCAATAAATGACTAAAATACACTCCTGATCAAAAGTTTAAGACTACTTGAAAATCTTTAAAAGGAACCTTTTTAAGGATAGATTTTAAACTCCTCACGCTTAAGGTTGCCATTACAATAACCTAAAAGGTTGTGGCAGAAAGCTACACCCAAACATTTAATTCAGAAATTTACATTGTTATAAAATGATGCATTTTATACTTGATCAAATTTCAAAGACCAGGTGTATAAATTCTACGAAATTGAACAAAAAGTGTATGAAAACATTACAAAACCAAATTTAATAATGTATTATACCTTCGCTAGATTTGATGACTTCAAAAAGTTCATTGGGGCATGCTAGAAATAAGCGTTTCCATTAAGGTGCGGGGGATTTTGACCCAGCTTCTGAAGATGGCTTGACAGGGTTCATTTTTATTGAATATTGTTTGTTATTGCGATAAACATCTCTTGTCATCTATTTCCAAACATTTTCAATTAAGTTCAAGCCCGGTGAGCATGCAGGATGTCCCAATAGTTTGACCCCATTTGCTTACAAGAAGATCAAAGTCTGTCGAGCAGCGTTGATTGCAGCATTATCCTGTTGGAATACCCATCCATCCCAACACAAACGATCGCCATCCGTCATCAACAACGCTTTTTGTAGCATGCTAACGTAGCCAACTATATGTGACTGCCTTAATTTGATTAGAAGCAAGTTCCCCGTCTTTCATAATAACCAGTCTTATTCTCCTACTCAATGTAAGAGAAATTTTTGTGGGCCTACCAATGGATTTTGCTTTTCCATAATTCTCAGCTTTCCTGCGATTTACTATAACTGCGATCCCAGCTGTGACAAAAATTACTTATCGAAATATTGAATTCGAGCACGTTTACCTTCGGTAACTTTACTAGCTTCAGGCATGGTGAAACCTTTACGTAATAATTGCTTATCTGCAACTGAACTAAAATCAATTTATACCTCTAGTCTTATAATTTTGATCAAGGGTAAAATGCTTTATTAAAAAAAAATGTAAACTTCTGAATTAAGTGTTTGAAATGTAGCTTTTTTTTTCTATAACCTTTAAGGTTGTAGTATTGATAACCATGAGTGGGAGGAGTTTAAAATCTATCCTTAAAAATATTTCTTTTTAAAGTTTTTCAAGTAGTCATCAATTTTTGACTATGCTTTTATTCTTGTTTTCGTTCTATCACCGTGTCTGTCATCCTTTTTAATTCTATTATAACCCTAACACCCTCATCCGTCGCTATCCTGGTTCACGGGAGCATACTTGTGATGTACTTCTGGCCGTGTTCGTCGCTCCCAGCTCACAGGACCATAGATGCAACCCAGCAGGGCTACATTCTTACTTGTCTAGTGGTGGACCCCTCAAGGGTGACCAGACTCTCACTGGTCACTGGAAAATATCTTTCTGCTGCTCAGGGCACGCGAAATGTGCATGACCTTAAGTCCGTGTGGCAACATTTGTTAAGGAATATTAAGGAAAGAGAGAGAAAGAGAGATAGAAAGAGAGAGAGAGAGAAGAGGTGAGTACTAGTGTAGACACGTTGACCGGAAGTCAAGATCAGCTGATTGGATTGCGTGCGAGTCATGTGATCAAATTAGCTGAATCGTTGAGATTTGATTTGGACTCAGAAGAGAACGGACGGCTTCCCGTTGTCTCCTCCTCTTCACTGGGGGAGGGATCGAACGCTGACGTGTGTAGAAGAAGAACCCACACTACCTTCTGCAAGACATCTGGGAAAGTGAAATAAACTATAGAACCAATTCCTTGTCTTGGAATGATTGAATCTTCATCCAAAAACAGGTATCAAGTTTCCCTCCAGGACGAGAAATTCCAGATGATCCAACATCGAAGAAGCAGAGGTAGGTTCTGAAAATACATGTCACTCACACACAATTCCCTTTATAATACAACATAAATATATAATATAACACGTCATCTCTTCTAATCCATTATTAGAGATGCCACAACAACCACTCAACCCTTTATTAGAGACAAATACAACACATTGTCGATTTCGGCCGTCACTCCGGCTTCGTCCTGGATCCGGTCTATCTTTTTCATCATCTGGCGTCCGGGAATACCTGAAATAAACTGCATCTTCATTCAGGCCGGCAATCGAGAAAGAAAGAAAAACTCTGGGACATTTTTATATAACGAAACACTTGTTTATAGTCGAGTTCTTTGATCCAAGCTTCATGATGCAGGTTGTATAACTTAAGTTCCTCTAATTAATTTTCCAGCTAAGAACAAGAGCTTTTCAACTTAGCTCTTATGAGGGGTTCGCCCCCCCCCAGGCGGTGTGAGAGCGAAGTGGACGCATCGATGCGAGTCAGTAAAAGGGACCTTAACTCTAAAAAGCACATCGTTTTTATCAAATCAGAAATTCCCCTTCCACTTTTCTGGAGTTATTCTTTCTTTTCTCTTAGAGCTTATCTCTACCAGACCTCAACCCCCACCTGCACTGAGGTTTTTACTTATTACCAATTAGGCATGATTAGTCAACCCAGGTCGAACAATACCTGGCGGCGACCCCTCACCCCAAGCTGTCTTCATATCGCTCAACAGGGTTTTTAAAAACAACCTTTTCGTTGTTAACAGATATATAACAGCAAATGAGATAAAACAAATTATTATTTGTTTTTTCTCTTTCTGACAAAATCCCATAGACATTTGTTTTGTCCCAATCAGGCATTAACACCCCCCTCTTCTGCCCTCTCTTCCTCTATTTGAAAAACAAGACCATCTCTTTTGACATGTAGATAATTCCAAATCTGCCTCCCTTCTCTTCCTCTATTTGAAAAGCAAGATCATCTGGTGTCGCCAGGGATCTCGTCATACTATATTACAATAATCATCAGTTAAGGATTTTCTAAGTCAGTGTGCAACGTTATTGTTACATGTTTCTCGTTTTAAACGGTGTCCTTACATTTTGATACTCAAACACAACATGTCGTGGCTGAGACAGTCGCCGAAAACAAAGAAAAAGATCGACTCAGCCATTTCAGTTGAAATAATGTATTTATTTATTCATGATTCTTCTGAAAGAACGCATTGCTCTTTGTCTTAAAATTCTTTTATTTCATATAGTCTACATTGTAATTTATAAAAGCCTACCATCTCGGTACGGCTTAAAAGTCTCTAGCCGCCATTACCTGGCCACACGTCTATTTCATGCGGTTCACGATTTTCTTTCTGCTGTTCGCATCATAGTGCACTTTTATCTCTCCGCATGCTGTCCTTTTTCTCTTCTGCTGCTGTGACGTCATTTTACACACTGGCTCGTTCATTTACATATGTGTCATGCGGCTGCTTCACATACAGGCACCTAGACGGCTCCGTTACAAATATCTCACTTTCTTTCACAACGTTAATGTTTTCTAATGCAAATTTACTTTTAAACGTACAGACAATAGAGAAAATACGTAACAATATCTGAAAATAATCGTTTATAATTTTACTTTCACTTTTATAATAAAAAATATTCAATTAATTAACATTCGATTGCTCATGCCTAATCACCAAGCTCAAACACAACTCTATATATACTGTTATTTAAAAGGAACTGTTATGTGTGTAATTATGTATGGATTCGTTCTCTATGAATTCCTAAAAGATCAGGCGATTTTTAAAAAACTTTTTATTCAAATATACTGCATATGCTTGGCAGTGTTCTTAGATAAGTTTTGAATCGGAATGTCTTCGATAAGTATCGAAAACCGGTAATCGAAAATATCTGATGAAATCAAGGAAAAGCGATTTTGACAAAAGTTAACGCCTTATATGTATTACCAATGCATTTTAAAAGCTTTATTACTGCACAAGCAGAAAGGAATGACACATGATATCTACAGAACGTTCTTTCATATGACAGAGACGCGTTCAAAATGAATGCTCCTGTTTAGAGCACAGATTAACTATGATGCTTGATTTTTGCAATTTAAACTTTAATTCATATCATTATCTGAAAATAATTTTATAAAATCAACAGTGCGTTCTCTACAGTTCAATGTAAGCTACAACATATTCCGGGTTGATTCACTGCGGGGAGGCATGTGAGCTTCTTCCTGGTTTATCGCAGTGATTGCCTAACTAGAGCAGGACACCATTTGTTTCGATTGAAAGATTAGCGAATTAACCAATTCCTATGGCAATAAAAATATTGGAGGCTGAATCATTCATTGATACTTATAAAATCCCGGGCAACGTTCGGTATACCTGCTAATATATATATATATATATATATATATACATATATATATATATATATAATTTATAAAAATACACGCATATATTGCTGTAATTACATAAAGAATAAAAATTATAATTTGCTCTTTTTGATTGCGCACTATCAACGACCTTTGTTGAAATTCAATTTTTCTAAATTTTTGGATATTTATCTACCTGGAATTAATATATATATATATATATATATATATATATGCATCTCTCTCTCTCTCTCTCTCTCTCTCTCTATATATATATATATATATATATATATATATATATATATATATAAACTGTCTTCGAAAAATACTCAATACTTGTTGAATATTTATATTTTTTATGCATTTATAATATGGTATTTTATAGCAATTTCATATCTAGTTTAGTTTAAGACATACTAGTATAATATTAAAGTAAATACAGGAGTAAATGTACTTGGTCAAAAGTATTTTCCTATCAAAATTTGTCGCCCTTGTGATTTGTGAACCAGCGCCGAGTCCCGCTGCCATATTCAGTGTCTCCGTGCAGCCATCTGATTGCACCAGGATATTATCGCACTTTTCAGCAGATCCAGGTACAATTTGGTGTTGACTGTCAGGACAGCTTCGTTGCTGTGAGGTGGAATGATGTGACCTTCACTTGAAACCACACCAAAGACCATAACCATAATCGAAAACTCCGTCGAACTGTGCCCTCAATCGTTTAATCGTCCGGATTTGTATTTTAAGTTTGCTGGTAATGGTCCTGTTGCCACAACTTGGATCGGTACTGAGCATGACTTTTACAGCGGCGAATCTTTGATCTCGCTCGTTAAACATTGTTTCACTTTCAGACATAATAGAAAGCTCCTATCTCTTGTAAGATTTGTGCAAAACTGGTAAACTAGTAGATGGCCTGCAACAAAAAAAGAAAAACGGTTTTAATTAAACGGAAATAGAATCATATCACTGTTACTAGGGTGACAAGATTATCGTTCCACTCTATATACTCTGTAAATATACAGTGGCGCCAGAAGTTGTCATCTTTTAAAAACTACAAATTTATGATAAATTTCATGTAACTGTTTAAACACCCTTTAGCTCAATTGATTCAACTTTTATTCCTCTATAATTTTATCTCTTCATTTTTTACTTTTAATTGAAGTATCTTAGTGTTCACATCAATTAAAAAAATAACTTCACATAGAAAATGGCAAAATAATCTCTGCGTAATGGACAATTCTTATTTAAACATAACTTTGGAACATTAATGCAATCTAAATACAACAGGAACACAATACACTCCTTTATATTTAATAGCATAGTCCTTCTTTTTGGAATTTCTTGATTTAGTCTGGAGCAATACTCTGGTGAAAGGGCATCTCACTTCTCTCTAATTTTTGTCTAAAGTTCTTCCAGATTTGAAACTTTATCATTGCGTAGCTCTTGCTTGATGTACTCCGTTTTCTATAGTATTGCCGTCTTGATATTGTGTTGTTCAATTCAAATACGGAATACCATGCTGTTCAAGGAACCTCTTGACATTGCCAGCTGTGTAAATGAGAGCATTGTCCTGCATGAAGATATCATCCAAATTCCGGCCAAAGTACGGTAAAAAATAACTATTCCACATATTAATGTACTTGGTCAAATTAATTCGACCTTGCAAGCGAACACACTTTTTTATAGCCCTTTTCTTTTCCTTTGTATGACGCTATTCAGCACACAGCTCATTTCCATACGCGCGTCTGTGCTCTGTTACATTTTTCAACAACGCAAAATCTGGTCCATTTGTTTCAATAAGATTAGCGTTTAATATTAATATCCCACAATAATTAAACATTATCACTCTACACCACTTTTTCTAGAACATGCTCGTACCATATTTTACTGAATTCCAACCTATTTCCAAATATAGATCCGAATAGATTCTTCTTGCAATAGTGTCATGACGCCTCTTGTACTTCTATTGGCTAACTTTTTACTACTTCTGATGAAGTGCTGTAAAATATCAACTTTCTGCCATCTCAGTAGACACATGCTACTTTTAACTATATGCAGCACATATTAAGGCATCTGTTCCAAACTTCAAATCACATTGTAACAATTATAACATGGTAGGAAGACGGTTCCTCAGCTTAGATACAATACAAGCAAGACTGTGGTGTCCACCGGTTAGAATTGTAGTTCAATGAGATTCGTGTCGAACACCCACAAAAGTCTAATGGCGCAGTCTAAGCCACATCTATGACGACATGGTTAAGTTGACGCGGTAGTTCGATGATGCTCCCTCTTGCTGACTGTACGCTGAAAATGATCACATCAATATGGTTTCACGTCTCCATAGTTATTCACAAGTTGACAAATGATAAATAATCGACTGAAGCAAGTTTTAGTTTCCATTGTGGAGCTTATCTTATTAAAATTTCTGAGTACAAAGAAAACACTTGTAATTATGTACAGTCATCAACAGAAAAAAATACAAATTTACATAATATTTTTTTGTTCTGGCAGTCTCTCAATAGCCATTCCAACGTGGCCTTTTTGTTTCAATTACCGATTATTCCGAGCTTGTCGGTCGGTCAGCTAATCGGTGTTTTTACTGGGAGCAGTGGACAGTAACGCAGGCTAACTACGACCCGTGGTAAACAAAAATTCTACAACTCCCAGCTGATTTTTCTTGCTCTGCAGTACCTTTTAAATGGAGGAGTTAGCATGTTTCCCATCCAACTAATCCTTGCTCGTAACGTCACACTCTGATTCGCCTTGATTGTCTCGTTGGTTATCCCACCAATGCATATTAATTAGGTGATTTTCCGTCAGCAACAAGCATTTTCATCAACTATTTCTCACATACTGGCCGACCTCTCAGCCGTGATCGTTAAGGTGATTTCTAATCTAAATATGGCTAGATACTCAAAACAACCATGCACAAACCATATTGTTAAAATTCTCAATATTGTTTTTCTTTCTTTTCATATAAGCCTTCAAGCCGTTTTCTCTCTCTCTCTCTCTCTCTCTCTCTATCTCTCTCCCTCTCTTTTTTCTTGTTTAGCAGGGTTGCTTGGTAATATCCTGCGATCATCATACAAATAAATTAATATAAAACCTATAATTCAGCTCTTCTTAGCCCCTCGACGTCTAGAGCAATTTTAAACCATCATTACTGGTTGGGTCACGCAACCATCGCCATATTTTTTCTTTTTTTACTGCCTCAGGTAGAATTCTACGAAATTATGTTCTTCTAAAACCACTTGTTTTCTCCTTTTTGTTTATTTATTGCCTTACATATTCTGCTCCTTATAACTTCACTCATTTGCAAATTTTGGCACAACCTATGTTAGCAGTAATATTGCAGTTTAAGGTGTAATGTTTATGACTATTTTTCATGCATTGTTCTATACATATTTATCCTCTTTCTCTTTCTTTTCTCTTTACATAGAACCTATCAACAAAACTCCTTGTATAAAGCACTTCATTGAATGTCATTGTTTTCTTTTTCTTCCTATCCATATCTTTAACTCATTTTCCTTCCATTGAACAGTGCACGTCCATGTTGAAATATATCTACGTCTATATATTTACTGTGGATATTTTGTTTTTCCTATTCGATACGTACCTAAAACATGCTGTAGTTTCTCTTGTACTCTTTTCCTATTATTTCTTTCATTTCAGTTTCTTTTATTTTATCTAATCCCACAATTTCTAAATATGCATATCCTTTTTTCCAACCTTGTTTTTCCTTTACTCATGCAAAACCTTCATCTATTCACTTTCAACAATTTTCCGCCCTTCCATTTCAAAGCATCACAATTATTCACGCAAAATTCTTTAACTATGTAATTATTGGATATTTGAACACTCCTAACTTTACCGTCCTGGATATGACCTTAAACTATATCCAGTGGTGAGCCCCCAGCTTGCGGGCTTTGAGGAGTGTGGAGCCACCCTTTAATTACCATTGCCCCAGGTCCACTCTGAGCCGGAGTGATAGTAGCTGTTAGAAACCGACTTGAAAACAACAAATATATTCTATTAAAAAAATTTCTTCAAACTCTTTGGATTTGGCATTAAATAACCTGAAAAGGGTTGATATGCCGTAAAACAAAAACAACCAACCAACCAAATCCTAACTTTACATACAAGTCATCTATAAATAATAAACGGTTTTCCCGGCACTCCTTCTATGATATAAACAAAAGGGTACTATACTCAAAGCAAACAATAATGGTGATCAGGTGTCTCCTTGAAAAATCTATGTGTTCGCATAAACTTCCTCAAGATCGTCTCCGTTTGACGTCAATAGCACTTTCCATTGTTTCAGACTTCCTTCCAATAAATCTCGGACATCTGCTGCTATTCCAAATATTTCCATCCATTCCTTAGTCTAGCTATCTAGAACCAGTTTATATTCGTTGCTGTATTCTACCCATTGCATGCATAGCTTTGAGAATCTTCCTTTAAAATACCGAAGTATTTTCCTATCAAAATGCATTTATATAAGAAGTGTAGCTATCCTAGGTTACACAACCACCGTAATTTATTTTTTCAAGTCACGATCGCTAGAAGTTGGAAATGAGTTTTTCTTCTCCTAGATGATCAGGCTAACCAGAGTGCGGAGAACCACCTACACAGAGCTACTAGTTTTAAGTCGCTAGTTACTCGCTTGAAACACATCCTTCTGTCAGTAACACAGGTATGTCGGGCTTAGTGACTAGCGATATGATAAAGACAGGAGTAGGACTAGAGTGAGATAGGCCATAGATTTGAACATGCCTTCGGAGTACTTTATAGGAGAGTGGGCGCTCGTCCGCACTGCAGCCCGGCAATATGGGAGCAACTGGACAATTTATTATTATTATTATTATTAGTATTATTATTATTATTATTATTATTATTATTATTATTATTATTATTATTATTATATGTACGGTACAATCACGTTTACACGCCGATTCTCGCCAGATAACCGAAGTTAAGCAACGGTGAGCCTGACCATTACCAGATAGGCGGCCATATGGAAAGACTAGGCGCTGTATGTATCGCGCAGAGTCGTAGAATTTTCCAGGTTGATTTCTGGGGCTGCATTAATTTACTGTTGGTGATGCACCCCACCAGTCTTTGTTAAGGCATGCACGTAGAAGACGGTACAACTCTCATGTAAGCAACTGCTGTATACTCTGTCTCGTGGCAGTATAACCAATATGTGTGGTTGATTCCACACAAAGCCTTCACCACTATAGACAAATCATCTGTGTCGATTTTTGAACAACTTAATGGGAAGGCAAGTTGTGTTACTGCTAAAGCTTTTGTCTTAAATGTATTGTAGTAAATTATTAGGCATATTTTAATATTGGTGTCCAAAGGATGTGCAGATCCTCAAAATGCGCCTGGAGTCTTGTAAGAATATGGTGTCAGTATATATATATATATATATATATATATATATATATATATATATATATATATATATATATATATTTATATACATATATAATAAACTTATTTTTTGAATGTATAAAATATTTAAACACCACAAGAAAAATAATCCCCTCATAAAAATTCAGAAATACTTAAGTGTTATGTCTGCACAAATAATTAACAATAACACGGAAAGTAAAGTTATAAAAATAATATATTAGGCAGAAAAGTTATATACATATTTACATGTCTTCAGATATACTTCAGTTGGAGATATTCCGACAGGTGACATGTTGCATGTCTTACTGGAGGCAACATAGGCGTCTTGCCTATTTGGCGGTCGTTGCAGAACTCCCCCGGTATGAGTGATTGATACCTTTATATATCTCACTCACCCACCTATGTAAATTGGTGGGCGTCTCCACAACATTAAGAAACTTTAAATTCTTCAAAATAAGTTTATAATAGTTCCAATTAATAAAGCGGCAAACAATATAGTTTTTATATGTGAAAAATATTATATACCACGTTTATTGTTAGAAGTAGGAATTATAAGTAAAGTTTCAGATACCTATGAAGCAAGTAATATTAATTTACATAGCATTATTCTGAATAATAGCATGATAAGTGGCAAGTAGGATTATAGTTAGAAGAAGAAAAAATCCCATGTATGTATAAAATACCTACAATGTCCAACAATCCAGTTAGCCCTAAGTTTATTGTAGTTTCAAAGACTAAACCCTTAAAGCTATATCTAAAATGTGTAAATTAATTATAAATTAAAAAAATAATTTCCAGCAGAAAAAAATTCTATAGTAATATTAATTTATTTTAGATGGTAAATAATGCACCAACAGTAAAAGAAAAAATTAGATAACATATATTTCAGAATAAAAGCAAAAACTATAGCGACTTATGATTTTAGTACGTTATATACTAAAATTCCACACGAAACACTTATAAAAGAATTAAGCGATACTTTAGATCTAGCTTTTGAAGGCAGTACAGGCAAATATATAGACTCTTCAAACTCTATGCTTTCTCGTGTAAAAATAAAAACAGCAAAACTAGTGTTTCTAAAGGTATATTAAAATACTTATAAGTAATCTTATAAAAGAATGTTATTTTAACATGAGGAATAAAATATTACTTCAAACGATTAGTATCCCAATGGGATTGGATCCTGCACATTTTGTGCAAATCTGTATTTACATAGACTCGAGTAAATATATGTCATCGCAAATAAAAATAATATATATAAAGCATATAATTTTAATGGGTGTAGGAGATTTATTAATGATCTTATATGTAAAAACGATAATGACGAATTTGAAAAAAAAAATGAACATCTTATATATCAAAAGGATTAAGAATTGAATTGTGAACATAGAGAACAACAAGCTAAATTTCTGGATTTAGATATAAAACATTGATGATGGGAATTTTATTTATAAAATATTTGATAAAGGAAACTTTCCCTTTTAAAATAGTTCGTACGCCGCATACAGATAGCACCTGCCCTGTTTTTATGTTTTATGGAACAACTGTGTTAGAGTTTATATATATATATATATATATATATATATATATATATATATGTGTGTGTGTGTGTGTGTGTGTGTGTGTGTGTTGACTTTTATATATTTTACTAATCATAGAAGGAAGTGATAAGTAGTAAAATGGAATAATCCTAATCTTATAAATACAAAACTGACAAAGTAAAAAAAAGTATATATCCATTTTGAATTTGGAAACAGACAAATTTCACAGGTAAGGAAGACATTTTTTTATAACATGAATAGGCTAGCCAAATTAATCAAGGGTAGGAAACTATATCTAATAACTGTAACATTTTTTGTTCTTGTGATTAAGGGAGGTGGTGTTTAATCAACACTGCTGAGGAGCCATGATTTAATATACGTTTTTTTTTAAATCCTAGAAACAGTGTTTAATAAAACAACTGATATTCTCTTAGATTAATATTAGAATTATAGTGAATTCGAGAGAGCAAGTTGATGCATTGATTGCAGGTGATTAAATGAATTACTGACTAAATAGTTTTCTAAGGAATGATAAAAAATGTAAATATTAAATAAGTTTTTTATTATATAATTTTTAAGGTTAAAGATTTTCCAAGAATATATATATATATATATATATATATATATATATATATATATATATATATATATATATAAAGCTGAACGTGTGTGCGTGTGTGTTTGTGTCCGGTCACGAATAGGCTCCTATATGGTTGACTATTTTAAAAAAAACTTGTTACATATAATGAGAGAAGATGTATCGAAGATCAGGAATTGGTATGTTTCATCTGGCAGAATGGTATTTCATAAAAATTGTGGGGTCTGCGTTCGCGCCTGGCCCCCAAAGTATGGAAATAAAAAATGAAAAAAAAACCGTTTACAAGGGTTTTTGATATAGATGTACATTAGAATACTTTGATAAGTATGTTTCAACTTAAATAGGGATAGTACAATAAAATTGTGGGGTCTGCGTCCGCACCTGAACTCCATGGAAATATGGCACAAACTTTAACAAAGATTTTTCATATCTATTTACGTAAGTATGCTTTGATAATTATGTTTCAATTTGAAGAAGTATGGTATAATAAAATTATGGGGTGTTTGTTTGCGCCTAACCCCCATAGAATGTAAATATGTCACAAAGTTTAAGAAAGTTTTTTTTAAAAGGGGTGAGGATCCACAATAACACCTTAACTCACGTTAGCTTTTATTTATTTTTTTTGAGTTGAATCATATTGTGTCGAATAAATTCACCTCATAAATTCACGGTCTTATAAAAGTGAAAGACAAAAATAAGTCGGAGCTTTAGACAAATCTCGACACAAATTTAGTATAACTCTGTTTTTTCCTTCTCCACTTGCACGTGGAACTCTCTCGAAAATAGATAAATAGATAAATAAAAAAAAATAAGAACGTTACTTGTTATCGTGTCAATAGAAGGAAAAATCCTGCTCACGTGATTACGTGTCTTTTTAAAAACATTTACATAACCTTTTTTTATTTTTATTTATATATCTGTTTAAGCCTTTTTGTCTGTGTACTAGAAGGAATCCAGTTGATTACAACCCTTTCTGCGCGTTCTTTACATTGCAATCGTACAACCCTGAACTCGACGGCGCAAAACTACACCGTTCAATACTGTAAAACTGGAACGAAGCTGTTCTGCTTGAAAAGGGCGCCATTTTCTTCTTATTCATATTTATATCGATTCTTTGCTTTAAAAAACTAAAGTAATTACGTATTTACTTTTTTAATATCCCATTTCGCTGTTTCAGGTTATTTTACTAAAGTAAGTAAAGCTGCATTATTTTTCCAAACTGTTTCTTTTTCTTTATTTTTCGATAATTCGTCGATATTATTTAGTAAGAATGTTTAGCAGAAATGCCAAAAACGACTATCCGAAAAGAATAAATATACAAGAAATAAATGTTACCATAGTCAATAAAAGTTTAGTTCATGTTTTTTTTGTTTTTAAATAGTTTTTAATGCTCTTTACTTGAAATAAATTCAGTGAACCGAAATTAAAACGAAATTTGAGGCGATAACTACTTAAATGAATTTTTATATAAACTACACATGCTATAATCGAATATTCCTCAAGCACAAAATAACAGAAAACATTAAAATATGTTTATGAATATCCCTTACGTTGACGGAACTCTCTTAAATTGTTAACACAGAATGCTCAGGTGCCCCTCCTACAAATTGAAAACGGGGCTCTCCATTTCAAAGTCGCTGCCATTTTGATTCAGGAATTAAAAAAAACAAATTTGCAAACTACTTAAAAATACAAAGCAATGAACTTTTCTACCATAAAAGTTACTTTTATTTACTATGGTAACGTTTATTTCTTGTATATTTATATTATTATACATATATAATATTTTCTCTTTGTAAGGAAACATCATTTTGTTGGTCACTCTTGGCTACGATTGGAAACAAAATTGATATAAAAAATATATTTTCGCGAAAATTATCTTTACTTTCTTCATATTTTGCGTAGGGAAAAATTTTGGAGTATCATAACCGATGTCTTAACAACCCTCTCCTTTTCATAACGTATCATACTTTCATCAACCACAGTCGATTTTCTGTAGTCTGTTTATGAACCCAGTAAACGACGGGTATTTCTGCTAGTATATATATATATATATATATATATATATACACACACACACACACACACACACACATATATATATATATATATATATATATAATATGCACTTAAAATTCTCGAGGCTGTATTCATTAATTTACGCCAACCAACTCTGTGTAAACCAGGGGAGTATACGCATAGGATTTTTTCTCTTTTTTCTCCTATTCTCTATACAATTTATTTTCAATTTTTACCCTCCTATTAATTTATGGTCTTTTGACCACGTTTTTAAACGACTCTGTTGCCAACGTTAATCTTGGAAAGGGTTGGCTGAAAGACGACTCGATAGGTTTTTTTTCTATCCAACCCCTTATTTATCCCTTTATCTAATTTATGCTTAATGGTTTATGTTTAAACTATCGAAGAAAAAACCGAAACCCCCAGCAATTAATTATGACACTACGTCCGGTGTTCTTCAGAAGTATTATAAAATTATGTATCATGAAAATCTTTATATATATATATATATATATATATATATATATATATGTATATATATATATATATAATTATTTACTATAATACTTAAATATCTACAGGCACTAGTGTTTCATTTCTTCGGGAATCTTCAATGCAGGGTGTCACGATTAACACTAGTCGATAGATTCGAACCCGGTGACAAAAGCCATCTCTGGCTTTATTAGCTAGAACCGTATACAATCGGCTACCGTTAACTGTGTTATATAACGTTGAGATGAAACATTTTATTTTTAAATGTTTTTTTACGTCAGTCTAAGTGATCTAATTATTATATGGTGATCCATGCATAAGAGCTAAATTGACCGACTTAATTCAACTGACAGTGCTCAACGATAAGATACGAGTTTATATATATATATATTCATAGTTTATATATATATATATATATATATATATATATATATATACTATTTATTTATATAAACATTATTGTGTACATAAGTGCGCACATATTTCTGCATTGATTTTTTTAAAAAAAAAACGGCATCTTCCTTAACACAAAACAGAAAATTGCTGGTTGATAAATACAACGATTTTAATCAAATTATGCTAACAAATGAAAGTAAAGAATAATATATTATTAAACATATTATATATTTATATTATTACATATATTATATATGTATTATTGGATAAAAAACTTGGTATTAAAATAATAAATAATTTGGAGTTAATCTTTTCGAAGGCGAAGTCTGGTGACGCTGTTTCCCTAGAAAAGAGTAACCACAAGAATATGTATGCACATATACAGTCAATAATGTTTTTATAAAGGAATATATTATAATCACAGGAGTGTCAGTCGATTTACATGTAGGAAAGTACAACCATATAACTATTAAACGCATACAGAGGAACACACACGTATAGGATGGTTATATTCTGTCCTTCCTTTAAGAGGATGGCTATATTCTTTCTCCTTCCTTTTCTCTTTTAGTTTCTTCTGTAAATCTGTGCCTTTTCTTTATATGTTGATATTTGTTTGTTCATATATTTTTTTCTGTTTGCATAGAAAACAGTTTTTATTTATACATTTCCTGTTGCGTTTGTGTATATTATTCTGTCTTTCATTGTGCTCTCTCTTTGCCTCTTTCTTTCTGTTTAAGCCTTGCAAGCCTGTAATAATCAAGACAAATACGATGATATAACTAGCAAAATATTTATTAGTAAAAATATGTGACAGAACTAGACGTCATCGTTTATTAAGGTCATAAGTCACTCGAGGTTAAAACATTAATCACTTTGTCGGGGTATAGTGAGACAGCAGCACGAGGATTGATAACAATATCCGAGGTAGTTTAGAAGTTAGATTATTTAAAAGGATGGTTTATCAAGAATTACTTAACATTAAACTTGAAAACAATAATTCTATAATGAACTCGGAAGCAGTTTCGTGATACTGTGTTCTACGGAGAAATTGTATTTTTTAATAAGCTTTGTTCATAAATAGATAGTTATTTAAAGTAAACAGAGGGGAAAGGAAATATTTACACTTGCTTTAAGTAAGCAAGTAAATTTTTACAACGAAGTACTATAGATTAGAGCTCAGTCGACCAAATTCTATGATAATAAGGATAGAAAAATATTAGCTGCGTATTTTCGTTAAGTAGAGCGTTAACTGATAGAGAATCGCAGTAATTAGGAATTGGTAATCGAAATACCTAGCATTAACCTAGATAGTAGACATTCTTACTTTTATCGTAGTTTTTTCTAAACTATCGACTAGGATGAAATATTAAAAATCGATCAACATATATATTTTTAAACAATTTAAGCTCAAATGACAATATTAATTATAAAACTGAGATAAAATATGTTATTATGCACTTTGCAGTACCAAAAAGCTATTGCGCAAAATATGTCGGCAACGGGTTATGCTTGATATGTAAAACAAAATATACGCGTTAAAGATTAAACCGTTTTGCTAATTATTTGTTTTTCAATTGAGTTTAATTTAGAAGTCGAGTGACGCGCATATAGTCACGTGTTCTTTTTTTTTAGGAAGTTCTAATCATATCTATAGGAAACTCTGCCAAACATTTATTATTAAAACTCTTGTTATACTGTAAAACAAAACAACCAAACCAAACACCATGAATAAATATTTGAAGATGCAAACTAATTGAAGCATATAATATTTTACTAAAATTATCGAACCTGAGAAAATGGTGATATTCCGTAAAACAAAGTATACAAACCAAAAACCACGAAGACATAAAGAATAGAAGCATAAAACTCTTTCATAATATTACCTAGATTCGGCATGAAGAACGCATAATGTGTTCATATGCTATAAAAAACGATCAAACCAAACATCATAAATAAATATTTGACACTATAAAGAATTAAAGCATCAAATCTTTAACTAAAAAAAAAAAAACTGGATTAAGAATTAAAAAAAACACAAAAACACAAATGAGTTTATATAATACAAGACAACTATATCATTTTAACCGATTGTCGAACTTCAATCACCGTTATCCGAAAGAGATAACAACACGATAATGCAAATAAAACTCAATTAAATGTTGCTTTATTTTTCCTAAATTCAGAGAGCATACCGCATGATTTTTAAATAATGACGTTTATAATGGAAATGAACGGAATTTGCTTTTTAATAATAAAAAATACAGAGACAACTAATAATTAATAATGAAATATAATCGCGTTAGCTTTAGGATGCGTAGGGTAAGCATGGCGTCATAAACAAATGCATATATAGGAATTCATATCGAGGGGCAAGGGAGTAGAGGGCAAAAGAAGAAGAAGAAGAAGAAGAAGAAGAAGACGAAAAGTAGCTAAAAACTTCTCCTTTTTTCCACCCTTTTCCGAAAGGCGTACTTTTTAAAAATGATCATCGTGCAAATATGATTTACGGCATGAGTTTTCTTGTAACTTTACTGAGAGCGAGCAGGTGTTTTAGTTGCACGAAACTTTTGCCATGAACTTTTACTAAAATACTGGCTTCGGCATGAAGTAACCCAAAAGAGTCGATATAACAAAACAACCAAACCATTCTTACTGATTGTCGATCTCAATCACCGTTATCACAAACGGATAACAGATTAAAAAAAAAACAGATGGAAATCAGTATAAGCCAACCTATTTTTCTAAATTAAGGAAACATCTCACATGAACAGTAATCTTAAAATACTAACTTTTATGATGGAAATGAAAATAATTTGCTTTTTTTTTTATAAATAAAAACAAGAAAAAACGGAGACCTTTCCTTGACAAATAAATTGAATGTTACTATTAAATTTATTACAAAAATCCTTACAGATTCTATGCTACTAAATTTTATTTATACCGGCCCATTTGCTGCAAAAAGTACGATATTAACCTCTGTATTTTATAAGTCAAAATCAAAAACGTTGAAAAACTACAGAGATAGAAGTGGTACCATTAAAACAAGCGATTTTTTTCTTCTGAACATGGTCATCATACACAATGCCTCTTTTGATGGTTTGGACGTAAAAGTTCTGAGCTATTCACATCTCTGTTGCTACTCTGAAATCAACAAACGCATGTCCTAACTCTGCTGACATACACTTCATAAACGTCCAGTAGGCGCTGGTAAATATTGATCGGTTTATTTTTTTCTGTTTCTGACGTACTCTCATACAAGGGACCGTCATCTTAGTCTCACATCGTCAATGTCTGCAATAAAAAGATGAAATTTAAAGACATGAATGCAAAAGTTCACTCATATGATGAATGCAATTGAAAATCCTCTCTGATTTGTTTGGGGGGAATAAAAAAATAGGAGGAATAACTGTCGAGACGTCCTTCGTATATCTATGCGTAAATCTCATAACTTTCACAACGAGATAAAACACTGATGCTATTTACATAAAATGATAAAAGACGAACATCAATAGAAAATGGCACTCAAAATAAAATCTGTTATGTTGATTATTCTAATTACTGTTTTCACCTTGAGTGTTTTCACACAACGTTTCATCCGACATATCGCACACATTTTAAGGTTTATATTGACAAACTCTGCAATCTTTGTGTCAGACTCCGAGATCTGGGCGGAATTCCGAACAGACTCTTTTATTTAATCCAGCGTGATCGCACACTCTATTATATGTCGAAGTGTGGTATATATATATATATATATATATATATATATATATATATATATATATATATATATGTAATATGTGAATGTCTACTATTTGAAATGCCATTCTAGTTGTATGCATGTGTGTGTGTTTCACATATAACATTGTTCACATCGTAACAAACAAAAGTACGCGAGACATTGTTTTACAACAATTAATAAACATCCTTGTCCGCTAGATTCAGACAAATAAAAAACACACACCTTCTTCATAGGGACGAGTAAGTCCCTCTTACTTCTCGTTTGTTTCTTGCAGTCCTGAAACATATGTCTCCCTTTGAATGAACGTCAAGTAGAAACTTCATTTTACATAAACTTATTCTCGACTTCCCATCGAAACTACTAGGCATTGTAAGTTCTACACCATACCAGGGCCGCGTTTCTCCCAGCTTCCAAACGCGGAGACAATGTATTCCGTGCTAACGTGTCCAAATATCTCATTCTGACTACTATCTAATCTGAAACTATACGTGCATTTCTAAACTACCTCATTACCTCATCAACTCACGTAACCAAAGAAACAAAAAAAGCTGAATTATCGTTGTACCGTGTTTTGTTTATTAAGCTAAGATTTCTGTTTGTTCTAACATTCAACGTTAACATTATAAATATTTTATCTGTAAAATACCTAATTTGTCTCAGTACATATTTTCCAACATTCTATTTTCCAAGCATCTACTACAAACACAATAATAAATCGTTCGGATTACTTGATGTTTCCCCAGCAACGCTCTATATAACATCTCGCTTTGTCAGCCACGACCAATTAGAAATCTAAAGTAATATTATAATTGCACTCTAACTATCGTTCGCACTAAGGATAACTGATTCCTCTCATTTGAGACACGGTTAAATAAATAACACTACCATACTTCTTTGCGAAACTAAATAAAAAAATGTAAAGTACTCAAAGCAATATTCAGTAAAACCCAACAACCAACAATTTACAGAGTGAAAAATCGCATTAGCATTTGGCTGTCATGCGTATACATGATGTCACGGACGTAAATGCGTATATAGGAATTAATATCGAGAGAAGCAAGACAATAGAGACTAAGAGAGGGGGAAAAATAACGCGTAGCAAATTATGCCCGGCGACCAACTCGAGCCTTCTTCCTCTAGTCAATGTGTAACTTGTAAAAATTATCGTCGTGCGAGTGTGCTTTACGACATTAGTTTTCTGCTACCTTGTCCCGACAGTTTAACCCGCATACCATAATTTCTTCATAAAAAAAATCGAAGTTATCATTTTACGTTTGACTGTCTCTGCGTACAACGTATTGGGTCCGTTAGAAAAAAAATCGACTACGTTACAGTTCAATTACATTTAAAGTAAACAGAATTTAAAAACGTTTAACGCAATACATTTTTTTCCTCTGACCTATAATCTGGCATCGGGGAAAGTAAATTATTGACGTCCTTTCTGGAAGACTATGAGAACGGTTCCATTGCATTTAAGTGGCAACACGTGCCATTTTTCGACTATCTTTTGACATTCATTTTATTGAGCTCAATATTTTTGGTCATTTGCTTTTTCACCTCATGATTATTCGACAAAGAACCAAAAACGTTCATAATACATATGGAAAAATATATTAATGCTTTCGACACGATATAGATGATAAAGTACATCGAAAAAATAAGAAAGATGTAATTACTAAGGGTATTATTACGTTATTTTAAACAAATCTGCTAAATGAAAAAATATGCTGCGTAAATACACACACACACATACACCCCCATATATATATATAAGAGATAAAGACAAATGAGTTGAAGGAAAGATAGAGAGTTGAAGATGTCCAGAAAGCCTCTCTATATAATTCTTACTAATCAATTATCCCGTCCAATTAACTCGGATCGCCCAATCTTACTTTGATGTTTGTATTTTTTGACAAAACAAATTATTTTCTTTTTAATTCATTTTTTATGTCATTTTGTTTTCTAATGTGTTTTAGTTTTAAACACATTTGTGTTGTTCCTTTGTTATATGTCTCAAAACCAGTTTCATTCCTCCAATCCAACGGATGGCGTAAACTGATTTCTTTCAGTCGATTCCTCCGTTCATGTTTTTATATCTTCTGTCTTCAAATTTCTATATTTTAATCAATGTTTTCCTACGCATTATCAAAATACAGAATTTGAAGCCTGCTTTTAGTCATGGCATAAGATCTCTTTTATTACTTTACAAGGAAGTCACCACAGTTTTTTACTAGGAAGTGACCACATCTCAAGCCCCTGGGGCCACTCAAGGATAAGGGTTAATGTGTGTATGGTAGTCATTAGGGCAGTTGCATAATAATCATTTCTAGAATGAATTTGGTACAATTAGATTATTTATCCGGACGGTTTAATAAGAACTTGTTTACGTTGGACTTGAAAGTAATGATATTGTAGCCAGCTGGAAAGCAGACCAGCGGAACAGTTCCACAGGCGGGTAGTTCTAAGGAAGAAGCTTTGTCCATGGCATCCATGTTAAAGTTTAGGACACGATAGAGTGAGGGGCGTGTTGATCGTGATTTTTGGCTAGACGCGTATTTTTTTAAGGATTGGCGAGGGAGCATGGATTGGAGCTCAGTCGAACACTTTTCATGAAAATAGTGATACGGAAGGGACAGGCTCGCAACATTTCTTCTGCGTGAAAGAGGTTGGAGAGAAAGAGAAATGTTCATCACCTACTAGAATTACGCATTGCGTTTTAAAATCTGTCAAGGCAAGATAAGTTACTTCGAGCAGCTCCTGCCCAGATGTGGCAACAGTACTCCACCCTACAACATACTTGGCCCTTATATAGATAGAGAATTGCTTCAGCAATGAGATATTTACTGGAGCGGTAGAATGCTTGAACCATTTTCCCAGCAAGCTTGGCTAAGGATTTAATGTATGTGCTCCATTTCAGATCAGAAGTGATGGTTAGAGCAGGAAGTTTCACTAAGAATAAGGTGTTCTTAAGATGAGAGCCAAAAGTAGCACTACGCATTTTAGGAGACAAAGTAGCAATACGCATTTTAGGAGTGAGAAATAAGTCAAAATAATTAAAAAAAAAAAAAAGAATGAAATAAAGATTATCGAATAATGTAGTTTTATCGAGTTTTATTACACCCAATTAGGTATGGAAAACTGACTTTCCTCCCTATTTTTCAGTTAATTATTTTGACTTCGAAAAATGTATGATCGAGAAGAGACGATAGAAGCGCTGTTTTTTTGTTTTTATTTTCTTTTGTAAAAATAGTTGTAGCAGATTTTCTACTCGATCAATTTTCGTAATTGGTGGATATTTTTACTTATTTCGACATGACACGGCATACGTTATAGTGGGTTTTCTTATAATGCATTTTGTTATCCAATTATAATACTCACGCTCACACACACTCACTTCGTTTGTAAACGAGACGAACCATAGTGCGTATTAAAAACTACCGAAAATAAACCAGCTGTTAACATTTCTATTCTCCGATGGTTACAAATTTGGTAACGACGCGAACTGACAAACTGGATTGGTCAAATTCGAATCCAGTTTGCCCCACAGTAACACTTTCATTTAGGCATGTTGGCAACCTTCACCTGGTCCGTTCCGCAAATATCAAATGTTTTTTCTAGTAAGAATTCAAACTAGAAAAATATCACAGAAACGACTGCCAACAATAATCGTACGAAATAAACTCGTTATGCTCGACTAGAACAACACTCGCGATGACGTCACAATTTTCAATTAAACATTTGTAAAAAATTTTCTTGTTAAATTCTACGTTTGACTGTGAAATCCATGAAATGCGAATATCATATTTCGTGTCATGTTATTTCAAATTAAAAACAAACACAATACGATTCACAAAAGGATAGCCGTATTGTAATGGAATTAGATCGTAATATTAAAGTCGACAATCAGTGTTAGAAATAGAAACGGACCATTGTCTTGCCATGTTAACTAATGTTGTGCTGTAACTCTTACGAAATATTTAGGCGTATTTAAACTATACATTCCTGCAATATAATTTATTTCCAAAAATTATTAAAAACGTAAACTATCAAACATCGTATGTTAAATGCAAAACAAAAAATCATCAATTAATATACATGCATAACATATCAGTTTTTGTTATATTTCTTATAGGAATTAGTTTAGGTTAAACCGTATTTTATACATTTTCGTTGGATTATAATTGAAAAAAATTAAACGAAATTTTTTCTTAGGTACTCTTGAGATTAAGCGTTACATTTTAGACATTTTAAGAATAAAACAACGTAAACATTCAACACAGAAAATTGAATAGAATTATATATTGGATCTTACTTTTAATTTTCGCAAGAAAATATAAAAATAATGCAAAACAAGGATTTTTTTTCTACGTAATTTATAATACAACATGTATATATATATATATATATATATATATATATATACATATATATATATATATATGGAATTGTTATGTAGTTTGCTTGAAGCATTGCGTGGGATAAGTATGTGGTAGAGATTTAGAAGGCCATCACACTGTGTCTATCTATTTGTGTGTTTGTATATTTACATATGTGTGTGTGTCATTACTTCATTTAATCATATGACTTAATATACAGAAAATATAATTTATGCGCAAACTTTCAGTATTTACTTCAACAATGCTCAATACATAGGTAGTAATTTATTAAAATGTACATGGCAATAAGTCTACTGAGAATATTCCACGTTTTATTCTCGTGATAATTCTGTGTAGCCTAATTGCCATATATATTTTCAAAACGCGCGCACCCCCCACACACGTGTGTGTGTGTGTGTGTGTGTGTGTGTGCGTGTGTATGTGTGTGTGTGTGTGTAAAACAAAAAAAACTTACAGAAGGTATATGTAAATCCATCTCACTATCAATATTTTTTATCATTATTAATTGGATCGATTCAGCGTCTGGCTTTTCGACTTACTCAATTGTTCGTTTCTGTATTGGTTTACATATATATATATATATATATATATATATATATATATATATATATATATGTATATATATATATATAAATGTTTTGTAAAGGTATGTGTATATCTGTGTATTCGTGTCTATTCGTATAACTTAATTGCTTTCAGCTATTTAACGACGGAATAAATAAATCAGAGTTCCTGGTAAACAAACAAAAACAAATAAACACATAAAAAGAAAACTATTTTTCTTATTAATATTGATTTTGTGATCTTGTCAATACCATTGCAACATCGATCAGTTATTGTTTTTTTCTTACAATTCCCATGCATTTCCTCTCTTTGATGTTATTCATCTTTTGTTTATAGATTTTGTTCTGATAACTTGAAAAAAATCTCTACTTACTTTCCATCCCTTATTGTTTTGTACGTACTTGAAGTAAGTGTTTTGATTTTGCCACGTCGAGTTCTTGATTTGTTTCTATCTAGCGCATCTCTCTTCTATCTACCGATCTTTCTCTTTCTTTTTTGCATATATATATATATATACATATATGAATATATATATATACATATATATATCTTTGAATGTATATATATACATATATATGAATATATATATATAATATGTATTCATATATATACACATATATACATATACATGAATATATATACACATATATATATGAATTTATATATAGATAAATATATATATATACATGAATATATATACATATGTGGATATTCATATATATATAAACATTTATGTATACATAATATATATATATATACATAATTATATGCATATATATACATATATGCATATGTACACATACATATATATATGTATAAGGAATGAAAAAATATACCAGCGGTGGTTGACGTTATGTTTAAAGAAAAAATAGAAAAAACCGAATGGAATTATTAAAAAATCAAGGTTTCGTCCTTGTTTCAGAGGACATCTTCAGGATAATTGAAATAAAAATGTGAGAAAAGAAATATTCGTCCTTTCCCGACATGGGTTGGATTTAAAAACTGTCTTTTTTCGCACGATCTATGACTTTTTCTTTTCTCACATTTTTATTTCAATTATCCTGAAGATGTCCTCTGAAACAAGGACGAAACGTTGATTTTTTAATAATTTCATTCGGTTGTTTCTATTTTTTCTTTAAACACATATATATATGTATATATATTTATATATATATATATATATATATATATATATGTATACATATGTATATTTATGTATATATACATATATATACATATATATGCACATAAATATATACTAATCAGCTATGCGGATTAACCAATATATAACCTGGATCTTATTACCTAACTTCTTTAAAGAACGCCCCCCATGGATTTTACCAAGTAATCTGAATCTACAATTTTCATATACTTTTCTTCAAATCTTTGACATGAAACTCAAATGCTTCATTCCCATAATGGGTTTCTGAAACTCATTGAATTACTACAATTAATTTATTTGCTCTATCTTGCATATGGAGCAATTCTTATTTTGATGAGATAATACTTATAGAATATTACTACCAGTAATATTTTGTAAATCTTATAATCAGAGGTTTCCATACCAACTGATTGTTAAATAAAATTATTCTGAAGTATATATATATATATATATATATATATATATATATATATATATATATGTGTGTGTGTGTGTGTGTGTGTGTGTGTGTGTGTGTGTGTGGGTGTGTGTGAGAATCCTGAAGTAAATAGGAACACAGATATATTAATCGTGTGTTATCGAGTCTTACATAATTGGGGGGGAGGTAATATTATATACGACAATCACAACGAAAAAGAGAATAGCTCAATATATTCTTTCTACTTGCTCTCACTTATACTACCTTTATTTCATGTATTTTCTTTATCTGTGCCCTCTAAAAAGATGTAGTTAATTTCAAATATATTTTCATTGCCTGTGCGAAATAACAATATTATTTTGAATAAGATTTAATATTTGCTAATGAATTTTCCTCTGTGGACATGGGTTCTACATCGAAAATCAATGGGTTAAAGAAAGTAAAATATGAACATAATTCTTAATTCAAACAATAGATTTCTGTTCTGAAAAGTGATTTTTTTCTGAATGAAATTAAAACAAAAGAATATATATATATATATATATACATTATATATATATATATATATATATATATATATATATATATAATTTATTAATTCTGAGTTGAAATACTTCCAGATTACAGAGTGTATAATACTATAAAAATAAAGTTCATAGAATTATTAGTAACGATATTTATAAGACAGCCCCAAGCCAGATAAAAGGACCTTAATACAAGATATATAGCAATAGGTTAACTGAGAATGTCTTCTCATAAAATAAGCCATGTATTTAAAAGCCAATGAATTAAAGAGGACGTTTAAATTTTCGTATTTCTTTGTTGAATAATAGATTTGCTATGAATTTTTTAATTTTCAGAATTTAATTCCCAATTTTTATTAATAAATATAATTTACTAGACTACCCGTTACCCGTTGGGTCAGTATGTTATATTTGCTATGAAATTCACATATGAGCGTGACACTTGTGACGTAAAGAAAATAGATTTTTTGACATAACAGAAACATTTCTATGAAAGTATACTAAATCAAAAATAATATAGATAGATTTCTATGAGTCGTTCTGTTTATTATAATTGATTATTTAAAAAAAATTCCAGTGACGGAATTATAAGTGGTTGGCCATACATTATGGGTAATTGTGCACTGATCAGATACTATAATACTTATTATACTTTAATTCAAATTTTAATATATCTGCCTTTTTTTACATTGTTCATTTCTGTATTACGTTTTAGTTATTTTAAACCCCACTCTTTCCATGTTAAATAATACTTTCAAAATAATAACGTTTATATTTGGGTTTAAATTATCCAAATAACCAATTTTTAATACTGTCTGGGTTTTTTTACATCTTCATTTCTGTATTACGTTTAAGTTATTTTAAACCCCACTCTTCCCATGTTAAATAATAATTTCGAAATAATAACAATATTTCAGTGCACAGGTCATGCGCGCATTCGCAACCGGATGTCATAAAACGGAAAGTGGCTTACATACATCGTTACAAGACCATTTGAGTTTTATAATTATATTGATTGTATGTATACATATAATTAGATTAATATATAGTAGAACAGCACTGCATACATGAGTAGTGTTCATTAGTAGTGTAGAAATATATTTATGAAAAGTAATCTAAACCAAAGGTTTCATGTGTTCATTTTGTCGGCCATTATTTATGTTGAATACGTGTAATTTTTATTTGCGGCTATTGTTATTTAAATGTAGTGTTTACTCTGGTTAATTGACCAGTCTAATTAGTTGTTAACATTACTTCCTGTCTGACTATAATTTTCATTGGTCAATTACTGATTCCCTCCCAAACAAAGTCCTTATTGTCTTTAGTGTAACATTCATTCTTGAGAGTCATTATGTCGAGTGGGTACCTTAGATTCAACTTTATTCTAACGTATGACGTCGAATTAAAATAAGTTATCTATTCGTATATATATTATTCCTAAATTGGAATTCGTTTTTTTTTAGATGGGCATTATATATATTAATTTATTTTATTTCGGACAATTAGTCTCATCTTTATTAGTTGTTGTTTTTCATCTTTTATTGGTTTGTTTATTCACAACGTGGTAACCGCGACGGATAGGAATTTCGAATCTCCTAACTGCATTCTCAGCCATCACTGCCATCCGTAGTTATTGTCGTCTCACCACATTTTGGCCAAGTAACCCTCTGGCACACTTTGGGTGGGATTGAAACCGCTATCTTAAGCCAATGTTCATCTGGAACTGTAGAAATTCAACGTCTCTATCAACTGCGCCACGGGCCCCGAAGGGCGATCAAGGTTGGATTCTTTGATCTTATAAATCCACGTTTATTTATTATCTGATCTTCCATAGTCGGGTCCGTACAGATTTGTATATATATTATTCCTTAATTGGAATTCGTTTTTTGAGATGAGCATTATATATATATTAATTTATTTTGAGAATGCAGTTAGGAGATTCGAAGTTCCTATCCGTCGCGGTTACTACCTGACGAAGGCCAGAGGAATAGTTGGCCGAAACGTTGTGAATAAACAACCCAATAAAAGATGAAAAATAACAACTAATAAAGATGAGATTAAAAATCCGAAATAAAAATAAATTAATAGTTATCTATTCATGTTGTTCTCTCCGTGTGATCTCGCCATTGTTTCCAGTTTTCCTAAACTTCTCCCTGCAACTGGACTTAATGCCAGTTGAGTAAATGTGTGGTTAGGATTGCACAATCCTTGCCTCACAATTACTCGCGTAGCTGCCTCTACAGCGGATATGCTTTGTTTTTCGAGACTGACCGGAGACATCGCATTCATGTTGTTACCTGTACTTCTTTTATATTTATTTTATTAATTTTTTTTTAATTGGTTCATTTTGTTCATTTATTTATAAATAAAAATAAATTAATTAATATTTGAGAGTGAAAAATATAAATCATACTGGCCAGGGTATGATATCATATCGTATAACCGTGTACTTCTACACAATGTCAATTATATATTAGGACTCTATGCCGGTAGGAAGAAATTATGTTACATAAAGTACATGTGGGGGCGGCCTAGCAACGAACGGAAATAAACATGTAACACAGCGCGTGTAAGCAAATCAGAAGCAATCGAATGATAGCTTCTAACGAAAATATAAGCAACAACAACTTTTAAAACACGTATGCAAATGAGCAAGTGTTAGCGAGCTTGCATCACAGAAGAAGGGGAGAAAAATACACCGCGTGGTTGAGTAGAGAAGCAAAGTGAGAACGGGGAAGATGGACATGTAAATACGATGACGAGATAGTGGTGGCTAGCACCAGCGTTAGGTGGCGAGAGGAGAGACTTTTAAAAAGCACATGTGTATGTGAAAAGACTTTTGCACAACAATGAAATGCGTTGTTTTTGGGAGAACCACGAATAAATATACTTCATTTAAAGTGAAAAAATTTTTAAAGAAAAATGCCGAGTCAGATTATTGTTTCTTTCCTGTTTTATTTGTTTACTTTATTGTGACGATACCAGAGAGCGTTTGGGGCAAAAGGGTTTGTAAATGTAACGGCGCAGTAAAAAAGTAACGCCACTCTACAGCCCCACTGCTCCCAGCGAGTAAGGCGATATAAATTTCGGGCAGTTTGCGACGAATGAGCAGCCAAACTAGGTGTGTCAACACAATGTAGGGACCTAAGTGAATCTTTCCTCGATCCTGTCTGTTCCTCAACCATTTTAAATGTAAGTACCAATACTCTGTAGGAAAGAACCACTTCAAAGAAATACATTTTTCTCTCCTCTCATGAAATAATCTCTCTCCTCAATAAAACTTTTAAACCGCCTGAAATCTCCTTGTGATTTTAGACGTTAGTGATTCGCGTATTCAATTATGAGCGAAAGAATTTGCTGTATTCAGAATACTTCTTTTTACTGAAAGATTGGTACTTTGGTACGGCGGTTCAAATAAATCTACATTTTAGGCAAACATTTCATTGAATAGTTACGCCAGCGATGAAAGAAATTCTCAGAGTCGAGAATACAACAACGTGACAGGATGTGCAAATACAAGATGACGTTACCAATATAGGAAAAGACTATAAAAATGAGAACGAACATGTTATAGAGGACGATAACGGGAGAGACATGGATGATGTTCGATAGAACAGGCGTCAAAATCACGAGCAAAAGTTCAAAATAACGTTCATTCTGGAAAGTACCCGGAATAAATGCCGTTGTTACAAAAAAGTCATCGAGTTACTTGTCTTATGTTCCTTCCGGTGTAGTCAATTTTGTGCCTAAGCATTTGAAATTTTACATAAAACGTATTCAGACATGCAGCAAGCTTTTCAATCAGTTTTTGGGCGAAAATTTGTCTGGAAATAGGTAAAAGTTTACAGAGTTGACCTTTGCAGACTCTACCAAACTCCGCCAATTATGGGCGTAAACACTTGAAATTTTAGATGTAGGTTGGTTGGACATAGGTTCAACAGTTAATTTTTTATTTGAGCCCAAAACAATAAATGTTAAGGAGTCAAAATTAGGGTCAAAGTTAAAAAAATTGACGTCTGTGGTCTCTGCAAACTTGCTTCTATGGTAGTTAAGGAAGCCTATTATATAGAAAGCCATTACGGTACATAGGCACACTTTTTAATATATGTATACATATTCAATATAAAGTACGGAACAGAAATAGGGGCTGAGCAAAGCCGGGCGGAATTGCTAGCATATATATATATATATATATATATATATATATATATATATATATATATATATACATATAATCAATTTACTTATGAATAATATGAAAAATGTATAGAAGGTTTACTGACAAGTATTTGTAAACATTATATTTGAAGATTGCATACAAAGAATTACTTTTACGTTATCGAATTCTTATGTTCTTAAAATGTTTTCTATGTGAACAGAAAATAATATTAATAACGGCTATGAGGTGTTAATGTATATTTTCCTAGTTAAATATTTAATACAGGGACGAAAACTACAGGGTTGGACGAGAACTTTGTCGCCCAAGAAAAGACGACATGGTTCAATTTCCGTTTGATGAAAACCAGTTTTCTTTTTTTCTTCCAGACCATCTACTAAGATGCCAGTTGTGTAAAAATCCTAAAAGCGATGATTACTTTTTATCATGTCTGAAATTGACACAATGTTCAACAAGCGAGATCAGAGATAGGTGGCTATACAACTCATGCTTTCGAGCAATCCGAATTACGACAACAGGACCATTACCGGCAATATGCAAATTTAAACAATTCAACGCTTAAGGGCACAGCTCAATGCATCGGACGACCCACAGTTATAGTCTTTGGTGTGGTTTCAGGTGAGGGCCCCAACATGACACCACACATTTTAGGAGTCGGCTTGAAAGTCAACACTAAAGTATACCTGGATGTTTTGAAAAATGTGGTGGCCTCGTGGTGCAGTCAGGTGGGTCTGGTAGACCCTGAGTGTGGCAGCAAGACAGTGCTGGCCTACAAGTCCCATGAGACACAATTTTGGCTTCAGAAGGTGTGCTACGACTTTGCATGTAACACCCTCTCTTATGAAGTTACACAAGGACCCCTCGATCGTCGAAAATTCGGCTCGTGTCGTCTTCGTACTTCTGGAGGCCGTCACATGAAGTATGAAATCTGGTATGCTTAAAACGAATGACAAAACTCACGCAGGCAAGGTCAACAAACGTTTGCATTCTATTCTATTTTACAAGATATATTACAGGTCTTTTTACAAATATATGGTTCAGTTCTTACTAAGTTTTTAAAAGTCTCAAATCTCTCTTCTCTTCACAGATAGCGTCAGAGGGGTTGGAGAAGGGGTCACTTATTCAGGGAAAGGTGTGGTTACTTCGAGTTCCTCGCAAAAACTCTCGCTGGAAACCGACTTATTTTGCGCGGCACTAGCATTAATAGGAGTGTGTGTGGTCGGGGTGGAAAATCTCTAAGCCAATCAAATTACGCCACGAAATTTGGGCAAACTCCAAATTTTAGCGGGTGTGCAATTCAGCCATATCACTAATTTTGCAATCTGAGATTCAAGTCAATATAAATTCTTATGACCCCTACAGTTCCCGACTGTCAGTCCGAACATTTGGCTCTGAGTTCGTGGAGGTCAGACAATGTCAATGTTATTGTTCCCAGATTTCTGTCACCAATTTTGAATAACAAAATATATCTCTCTGACTTTCAAACAATAAGTAAATATATCTATTTTGACAATGAAATAAAATATATATTTATATCCTCCATTGTGAATTTTCGGGATATCCGCTGTTACGCGCGAGCTATTAAAACTATCTTAGCATATCCGCCTCCCCAATGAGGGACAATTCTCTCCTTCAGGTCGAACACGTAACATGCATCCTTCTCTCACTTCCCTCCTCCTCGGATTTACTCCTCTGGACTACTTCGTTTGGTCATACGTCGGCAGCATCATCAATATGACATCCGAAAATACCAAAACCAGCTTGATCGCCATAAACCCCCTAGTATTCTCCAGCTCCCGCCGGCGGTGATTGAGACTGAAGGCGGCTACATTGCATAGATATCAGCTCTCAAGTTACCTGAATTGATTTTTCAATAAAAAGTTCTAAAATAAAGCTGTGGTGTTGTTTTCGTTATGGCGGCGTTTTTTTTTTCGTTCTAACCTGTGGTATTAGATAATTAATTAACAATCTCATTAAATATTGATAGATGAACCCAAAAAGCAAAGTTCGTAGTGGCAGTGGGGATTTCACTCTTGGCGATCATCGAACATTTTTTTTTTAATACAGCATTATTGGGGACCTGCTTCGCGCAACGTTCTGCAACCAAACTCCTCTGAAACATTCCCTACTTTTGATCTTTGATATTCGTGAAATCACATAACGTCTATGACCTGTTTTTTCATCCTCATTCACCTTAAACAAGGCATATTGTCAGCTGCACGTAAAGAGTTTCTAATTGGGATTATGTGATCTAGGGATTATGTGTGAGGATGAGCAAGATGTCTGTTCACCTTACATTTAAACTTCTGCGTGTTACTACTATTAAGAAGCAGGCAACAGGGAGATATGTCTGAAGTCTAGCCGCCCGAAGAAAGAAAATATAAAAGTAGAAGTTTTTTCAGCCTCTAGAAACATCCAGAGTGAAGGGGTGAGATTGTGTTGTTAGATGGGTTTTTCGGGTATATATATATATGACAAGATAGTACATGGGGAGTTCACCATTTTAATTATTTGCAAAACAGACACAGTGATACTACCATTATAGTGATTGGACAGAGGGTTGAAGCTGTGATGACAATGCGGGAGCTTTAGATTAGCTTTCCGATTGTAGACCCTATTTAAGACAGAGAGACTAGTAGTAGACGTACTAGCTCAGGTGTTGGAACAAGTTATCATGTATGAGCGAATGATTGTTTTATAAAAATATAAGAGAATCTTAGGAGTTAGTTATTTTCAAGCACGGCTAATTGAACTTATCTTTCTTTCAGCAGCCCTGGCGATGTTCTCGATGTATTTGTTCAAATTCACGTTACCTGTGAATGTTGTCGAAGAGCTCTTTAATAAAATGCTATTAGTAATGAATATAAGGGGGTTGAAAATATATCTTTTTGTAATTGGTAAAGGAAAGAAGCTTAATATAAAGTTTAATATAGAAGGTTACTGTTAATTTACGGCACAATTCCACTACAGACCTTACGTCGAGTTCGAAGGTTTCAGACATTGTTCTAGATATGTGTGCATTCAGTTGTCTGTTATTATTTAGCTATACATTATATCTGACCATAAAGACTCTACTTACAACATTCCACTGTTTAAGTCTTTATGTATGAAAAGATGCTTGCTCTCATGCATCGATTTTTATTTCTCCCAATCAGAATCATAGGTATCTCTGAACACATTTCTCTAGGCAATTATTATCTGCGTATGCCCGTACTTTCCTTTTATTTTGGTTTGATTTTCTTTAAAATATACTGTGTTTGCTTTTCAAAAGTAATATTCGCTCTATTTTGGATCTAATGTAAAATGTTGATACATATATGCACGGGGATTCCTAAAAATATAGAAGAATTCTTTAAATGGAGACTTATCGGGAAAGTAAAAAAAAGCTCAACATGTAAGGTGGAGCTTAGATACAGAAGAAGAAAGGAAATATCAATGATACAAAAATATAATAATGTATATAAATTTAATGATTAATTCAACAAGAACCCTATCCCCACTTCTTAGGAGCAGCATTGAGGATAGAAATACCTAGTTATAAATGGCGCGTATATTCCATATCCATTTTTGTTCTTGCTTTTTACTTTCAAATGACATAAAATAGAAGTATAATATATATATATATATTTATATATATATATATATATATAAATTATATTTCATGTTATGTAATTTTAAAGTAAAAAGCAAGAACAAAAGTGGCGTCGGACACCATCCTGATCACGCATTTAAGAAACAAAAACATGTTATGCAATTTTTAAATACACATTGACACAAACATCTTCAAGAAATCGTGATAAGGACCGAAATAACATCACCGTCATGTTGATATGTTTGCATGTTTATGAGGATGCGCAATTTAAATATTTACAGAAACTTTCAAAAACGTGATTTACGAGAAAAACTGTTCTAGGGGAAAAGCGTCAATACCATGAACGTAATCGGTACATTCGGTCTTATCTACAAAATGTATGATCGATAGATCACACAGGAAATTGTATTTTTTTTAATTCGCTAATGAAATCTGCCAATCCACGCTGTAAAGTGTTGTCTTACACTTATGCGTGAATGGCTTCTGAATAGACCGACTCAGGCTAAAAATCGTATCAGGAATCCATGGATCACTTTAAATAAAATATGGAGAAGTAAACAATTAGACAATGAACACGCTTGCTCATCTCTCTTTACTTTGTGAAAGGTACACAGGTATAAAGGACTTAAAGCAGAGATACTGTTTTGTATTAGTATCACTATAATAAAATCCGGCTTCATGTCCAGTTATTAATGTTGAAATATATTAAGGAAGGCAACTGTCTACATCAGAAAAAAGCGACAATAGTTAAACTAGACCCAAAAAATCTTGAAGACATCGGATGAGCAAACGACTATTGCTGCGCACTCCAACTGTCAAAGATAAAGTGCGGTCCAAGAAAAATACGTTCACCAATGTCTAGCTAGACATTCTTTATTAAATTACATGAATGCATGGCGGAAAAAAATCGGACGACGAAATGAATAACATCTGCCAAAGCAGAACATTGCAGCGAGATCTATGTAAACTTGGACAGACTCCAAGGCAACCATGATCTTTAGCGTCTCTCAAATGTCCGTCACAGTAGAACGCAGGCCATGCAGCAATTATGTGCATACACGAAGAGTGTGGCATGTTGATCGCTTACAAGAACAAGTCAATGGTCACGGATGCCATTATTTGAATTTCGATCGCGAACCTTCCCCAAGATCCAAACAACACTGCCACCTCTGTACACCCGCGTAAGTTTTAGATGTTGCCAACAATATTGCAAATCAAATGGAAACAGTCTTTACGACATCCTTGTCGAATTATGGTGTTCTCGACTCGGGAAATATCCTTCATCGCTGCTTCATGAGTGTATAAACCTATGCGTCACCTTCTCAACAACCACCTCAGTAACGCTTTGCTCTGCTGTGGTTTTCTATTAGTCTTCATCTATTTTTCCCGTTCCTCCTGTGTCGTTGTCTCTCTAACATTGGTAATTGCCGAGGCAGCGAGCACTTGCTTACAAGTATATAAAAAATCAATAAATCAAATTGGTACAAAATAAATAAACTCATACACTTTCTGTTGATGCTAGTTGTATCGTTGGTATATGTGTGTATGTATGTGTGTGTTATACCATCGCGAATCCTACCGCCCAAACTCAAACGTCCACATATTACTAGTTGTCGAGGTTATGCTTGTAGGTCTTTGATTCATTCATATCTTTATTTGCTCCCGATGTTGCTTGAGTCACAAACTGTAGTGCGCAGCTTTTCAACAGACAGCGTAGGAAAAAGAATCCCAAACGTTGTGTGTTGCTAGCTGTTCGGTCCTGTCTATCCCTAGTGATTATCTTCTCGGCTCGATCTACTCGCACCTGACATAAAATCAATAATCTTTAATGTAATCTGTATATCCAATCGGACCGCCAATCGTATTCTTATCAATACAACTTCCTATACTATGGTTTTAATAATGAATAATTTCCTCTAATTTCCTCCTATTGTTTTGATTTATTTACTTTTCACACACGTTTCCTGTTTTCTATTAATCGTTTTCTAACACTCTGTCGGGCGTCTATGGTATCACATGTGTAAGTTTTTCCTGCGCCAATGTGACTTTGATCATTGCAGTACTAGATCACTATTAATTAAGTGTTTATTCAAACAAAAAGAAAAACCTTAATAAAAATAAAGCAAGACTTTAGGGTAAAAAAGTACGAAGCACACCAGAACCCATAACGATTTACTCGTAAACATATCAGCTATTTTACATTGCACTTAATAGTTAAAATACAGTGTTTTTGCCATTTCGAAATTTGAAAGACTAGTTTTAAAACTTCATGGTTGCCTAATAATTTTTTATTGAAATCGCTCGAGACAAGGCATAAATCCACTTGATGTAAGGATCAAACAAGAACTAATGATGTTTATAACAAAGAGAGGAGATGCCTATTGATCTTACAGTATAGGTAAGATGAAAAAAGTGGGTAGGAAGAAAGTTCCATAATCGTGTAGTTCTTGAACAGAAGCTACTGGATTAGGAAACTATTACAATGAAGTATTAAAGCATGTAAACCTTTAGACAAACTAGTAAAACGAGTCAGATCAATGGGGTTTGCGAATAGATTAGAAAATTATGAAGAATACATGGCATAATAGTATTTATCGAAAAGACTGAGACTAGTAAAATCACGTTTGTTAGAAAGTTAGTTGCACTGAAAAAGAAAAAGTGGAACCAAACAAATTTTTAAAAAATTCTGTAATGTAAGAATAAAAAATAGCCTCGGGTGTTAGAAGGTGCTAAGAGAAATATGAAGTATCGACCTTACGAGAAGCAGAAAAAGAAATAGATTTTATATATGAACCCTAAGAAAGATTTGATGAAAAAAGATCAAGAGATTATAGAGTCGAGTTCTCATCGCAAACACATCTATCAATAAAAATACATGATTGAAATGCAATACCTGAGTATTAACAGGATTAAACTAAACAAACCATTTTAACCGGAATCGATGGCTGAACCCAGGTTAGCTTCTAAATCAGAAATTTAGCTTGATCTTAGGAAAATAGGTTAGAAGCAACACCATAACAGCATAACTGTTACTTTTCTTAATAATATTCTCTCGAATGTAATTTATATAGAGTATAAAGAGTGGTCGACTTAAAATAAAGTCATAAAGGAAACGGCATTTATAGAATAAGAAAACGAAGATACACTCCTGATCCCAAATTTAAGCCTACTTGAAAATCTTTAAAAAGAAACGTTTTTCAAGGATAGGATTTAAACTAGTCCCACTTAAGGTTACCAATACTACAACGTAAAAGGTTATGGAAAAAAGATACATTCCAAACATTTTATTCAGAAATTTACATTTTATGAAATGGGGCATTCTTCACGTGATCAAAATTGTAAGACCAAGGTTATAAATTGATTTGTTTTAGTACAGTTATAGTACAGTTTTTTAGTACAGTCATCGCGTAAAGGTGTCACCATGCTTAAAGCAAACGAACCTACCGAAATTTAGCGTGCTCGAGTTCTAGATTTCCATAAACAAGGTTTGTCACAGTGGGCGATCGCAGCTAAAGTAAATCGCAGTAAAACTGTGATTTGCTGATTTGCATCTTTCTAAAGAATTATAGAAAAACAAAATCCACTGGCAGCCTCCTAAAATTCCTCCTGCATTGCGTAGGAGAATAAGACGGATTGTTGTGAAAGACATGGAACTTTCTTCTATTCAAATTAAGGCAATCACAAATGCTGATTGCAGTCCAGTGACCCATCAGATGAAACTTACGACAAAAAGGCATTGTAAATAAAAAAGCGTAAACAAGTCCCTCGCCTGCCTCCACGTCACAATGTGGACCGCTTAAGGTTTGATCATGAATACCACACATAAAACGCTGAGAAGTGGAAGAAAGTCCTTTTTTCTGATGAGAGAAAAATTCAATCTAGATAGTCTAGATCCCTTCCAACGATATTAGCATAAAGAAAACATGCCTCTTAAAATGTTCTCCACACGTCATAGTGGTGGAGATTACCTAATGTGATTAGGTACTTTTTTCTTACAGAAGGATGATAGAGCTCCAGGTCGTACAGAGACAGGGTATATTAGCATCTTATAAAAAGCATTGTTGATGACAGTTGGCCATCGTTTGTGTTGGGATGGATAGTTATTTTAATAGGATAATACTGCAATCCACGCAACAAATATTGACCTTTCTGCAAGAACATCGGCTCCATCTCTTTGGGACATCCTACATGTCTACCGGACTCAATTAGAAAATGTTTGGGGATAGATGACAAGAGATGTTTATTGAAATGGCAAACAATATTTAACAAAAATGATCTTCGTGAAGTCATCTTCAAAGGTTGGAACAACGTCCCCTGCACCTTAATGTAACCGCTTATTTCTAGCATGCCCCAAATAATTTTTAAAGTTCTCAAACCAGTGTAGGTAGAATTCATCATTTAATATTGTTGTTGAATGTCTTCATACAATTTTCCATAAAATTTCGAATAGATTATACCCCTTGTCTTATAATTTTGATTAAGTGTAAACTGTCGCATTTATAAAAATGTAAATTTCTGAATTAAAAAATTTAGAATGTAGCTTTTTTCCATAATCTTAGGTTGTAACCTTTAATTAGTTGACTGTTGCTTTTGTTTTACGGCATATCAACCTTTTTCAGGTTATTTAATGACGAATCCAGTGATTTTGGAGACATTTTTTTTAATAGAAGATATTTGCTTTTTTGTTTTTCAAGTCGGTTTTTATTTAACTCAAAGTTGGGACCCTAACAAGTACTACCACTCCGGGTCAGTGGACCTGGGATCAATGGCAATTAAGGGGTGGGTCCACACTCCCCAAAGTCCACAAGGTGGAGCCTCACTATCGGATATAGTTTAAGGTCATACCCAGGCCCGTTTAATGAGAGGAGTTTAAAATATATATCTGTTAAAAACAGTTTCTTTCATAGATTTGAAAGTAGTCTTAAATTTTTAGTCAGGAATGTATGCCATCCAGAGTTATTTACAAGCTTTGATAGGAAACAATAATAATAATATAATGATATAAAGATAATAATAAATAATAATAAAGAATTTACCAGTACGAACATGATTTTGAAATTTATGTAGATTAGAAGGCCACGCTGTATTTAATACGTTTACAAGGCCTATCCTTTCACGAATTATCAAGAACTGACAGGTTCGTTTAGATATAACAGTTATTAGATCAGCTGTCTACTGAAAAGCACGAAATCTATACTTAACATCATTAAAAAAGACAAAACTTTTCAGAAAATGAACACGCTTACTATTGACTGTCCTACGAAATCTTTGCTAATAACACACTGGACGACATTTACTTCTGATCATCAACATTTGTAAAGATAGGGACAACGGATGACTTATTCGAACAAGAATGGAAACTAGACTGAGGCAAACGATGATTACATAATTTCGGTATGATAAAAGAAATTTTAGGAGCAAAACATTTAATAACAACCGAAATCAAATCATGATCGAACAACTTACTCTGGTAAGGCCACTATTCGCCCATATATGGAGTATTGCTGTCATATTTAGGCCGGTGCATCGGCTACTAGTCTCTCGCTCCTTTACAGGGTTCAAAAGAGAGTCGCAAATCTGATAGGCCCTAAACTGGCATCTAAACTTCAGCCTCTGTCCCATCGTCGAAACGTTGCATCCCTCTGCCTGTTCTACAAGTATTATAATGGTGAATGCTCTGAAGAACTGCAAGCACTTGTACCCCCATGACGTGAACACCCTCGACAGACCCGACAAGCTGCAAAATCCCACCCCCACACTGTAGAGATCCCTAGATGTAAAAGATCTTTCTTATCCAGTAGTTTCTTCCCCAGAACTGCTAGACTTTGGAATTCCATTCCAGGTCACTGCTTCCCCAACTGTACTGACATGCATAAGTTCAAGTGCAACGTGAACCAACATCTCGCTGCCCTAATCCCTACATAGTACCCCAGTAGATGTTTCCCTGATAGTAGCCCCCATACACCAAAGTGGCAATGTGCCTTGTTTGGGGTGAAAATGTAATAATAAAAAAAAAGAATCAGCAACAACTGTTGCAACTATCTTTGGATTTATATTTACGGAACTAAAGACGAATTAGTTTTTATTTTTTTTATTTTTATTCTTTATTATTATTATTATTATTATTATTATTATTATTATTATTATTACTATTACTATTACTATTATTATTATTATTAATAATAATAATAATAATAATAATAATAATAATAATAATAATATTTTTACCCCAAACAATGCACATTGCCACTTTGATGTAGGGAACTACTATCACGGACATAAACAGCAGGGGTACTATGTAAGAAGTTGGGCAGCAAGATGTCTGTTCACTTAAACTTATGCATCTCAGTACAGTTGGGGAAGCAGGGAGTTAGAAAGTCTTGCAGTTCTGGGGAAGAAACTACTAGAGCAGAAAGCTCTTTCATTTAGGTATCTCTACTGTGGAGGGGTGGGATTTATATGTTATTTATGTTGTCGGTGGTATTTACGTCGAGGGGGTACAAGTGCTTGCAGCTCGTCAGATCAGTTACCCTTAAAATACTTATAGAACAGACAGAGGGATCCAACATTTCGTCGATGGGATAGACGCTGAACTTTAGATGACAGTTCAGAACCTATCAAGTTGGCGACTCTTATTGAACACTGTCTAGGAGCGAGAAACTAGTAGCACATGCGTCATCTCAAATTGGACAACAATACTCCATACATGGACGAATGATGGCCTTATAGAGGTACATAGGGCGTTTAGGCCTTAGTAGTTTTCTAACACGAAAGAGAGAGCCTACATTCTTCGCAGCGGTCTTGGCAATGCTCCCAATGTAATTGTTCCAACTCATGTTCCATGTAAACGTTAGGACGAGGAGTTTAAAAGAAACACTTTCGGATAATATGTCTTTGGCCATTTCTACTGGTGGTAGAGAAGAGAGTTTTCGAAGGAATATTCGCAAATAAAACATCAGACTCACCGAAATAATAATTGTCAACTAAAATACGAGCAAAGACATCGGCCTTATCCTTAGAATGATCAAAGGCCATTAAAAAAAAGCAGTAGCAATTTGCCACTATTAATAACATTATTATAGATTCTTCAAAACCGCGAAAGTCAATATTTGGAGATGAGATAGTCACGAATCCTTTGGGAATAGATAGATATAGGTCAGGGGATTTCCCGCTTGCATGTTTCGCTAGCTTTTCTATAAGACTATCTGGAAATATCAGAACCATAATGACGATACTGATTAAAGCAGTTATGCCGATTGGCAATAGCAGAAACACAAACAGATAAAAACAGGGATAAAATAGAGGCTTAGTTTAAAACTGCGGACGACGACGACGACGACGACGACGATGATGATGATGATGACTTGCAGTTGCGGAACAATCATATCCAATTGCGCACTACAGCGGTCTACAGCTTCTTTGATGACTGATAAAGCCTATCTTTGAGCGGCATAACCTACCTCATCTGTCACTATTAAAGATAAGTTCATTTGGTGGGATTTCTTTGTTGGTATCTGAGTTCTTGGTTGTTTCTCAACTCTCTCGTCCCATGTTCCAGTTTGGACCTGATAGGGGGGAGCCATAGATCACGGTCTTAGACATGTTCTTCCTTATTTTGCGTGTTTTGAGATCACACTTACAGATGTCCTTCTAGCGTCACTGGGGTTTTCATATTTTTTGATTGCCTGAAGTTAGATCGTCAAAGAGTATGTCTTTTGGCAATTCGCCATTTTTCAGTTTGATGACCTGCCCCAGCCAGCGGATCCAGTGCTGTTTCAGGAATGTGTACATCGTTGGCAGATTGAAGCGAGAGAGGATGACAATATTGGTGACTCTGCCATTCTAGCTAATCCTAATGATTTATTTAAGTAGGAACCATAGGTGAAAGGCATTTAGTCTTTGTTCGTGCTTTTCATAGGAAGCCCAAGATTCGCTATTATAAAGAAAGGTTCTATTAATGCATACATCAGCCTTGGTTTTAATGCTAAAACACGCGCAGTGAGTTGGGAAATTTTAGAGGTTTTTCTACGTTTCTTTCTATGTTTCTACGTTTTTCTAGTTCCAGGTCTAGTGAAGTGTTGGCTGCAATAGTCAAATCCAGGTACTGGAAGCTCTGGACTACTTCTAGAGAGAGGGTGTCATCGAGGGTGACAATTGGGGACGCATCTCCCTGGCCCTGTACAAGGGTATTAGTTTTCTTGATACTGATGGTGTTTTCAAAATTTGTCCAGGCTTGAGCAAATCTATGGAAAAGAGCTTGCAGTTCTTCTGAGTGAGTGTCACGGACAGTGAGGTTTGAGGTCTTTGTTTTATCTTAAGGCGACCGAGGTTAAAGAGCCTGCCACCTGCACAAATGTGCATGTGGACACCTGTTGATGAGCCAAAAGCTTTCTCCAAGAAGAGGAAGAAGAATATCCCGAATAGTGTTGGAGCAAGGACATAACCCTGCCTGACACAACTTTTAATATCAAAAGATGAAGATAGATTTCCGTCGTGCTGGATTATAACTTGTGTGTTTGTGTGGAAGGATTTTAGGAGAGCTAGCAATTTAGGTGATCAGCCTATCTTAGGGAGGAGTTGAAAATTCCAGCTCGACTCAATAGATCGAACGCTCTTGTAAGGTCGATGAAATCGATTTATACTGGCTTATGCTGCTCTCTTCATTTTTACTGCAGTTGATGGATTGAGAAGATCATGCTCACTGAAGCCACACTGAGATTCTGGGTATACCCTTTCTTCCAGTGGTGCCAGGCAGCGAAGTAGCACACGTGCGAATACGTTACCCACCACACTCAGGCGTGAGATGTCCCTATGCTTATTCTGATCACTTCAGTCACCTTTATTTTTGTATAAGGTGATGGTCTTAGAGTCCTGCATGTCTTGGGAGATTGATCCCTCTCCCCACTACTCAATGAGAAGTTTGTATAGTGGATGTATCAGGGGTGTTTTTCATAGCTTCAGCAAATCTGGGATTGTACCCTCACTGCCTGCAGCCTTTTATGGCTTCAGAGTGTTGATTGCTTTGTTCACCTCCGTTAGTGTGGGCTCAGCATCGAGCTCGTACCTAGGTGGACGAAGTTTGGTCTCTTAAATGATAAGGACTATGATCTGACAGCCATAGTGGCTTAATAGGAAATAGAGCTTAGTTTAAAACTACCGATGAGGAATAAAGGTGTCAATTCAAACTAGAAGTCGGTCAGTAACTTCCTTAGCAGCATTCCAAAAATATTACAAATAAGACTCAATGCAACGTCACATATAAAGCTGTGAATCCGATCCCAATCAACTTTCTTGTAGTTACACTTCTTCTTATAGAAGACTAGCAGGGCTACCCGGCGTTGCTCGGGACCGTATAAACAATGAAAAAACAAAAGCAGATATTGAACATATGTTTGATTCTTAGGGGAGAGGAATCTTTCATCTCTATGTATTATTTGTTTTATCTACCCTAGGACTGATATTGTTCATGTTTTATCCCTAGCATAGGTAATTTACAGCATGTATATGAAATTGTTTTACCTTAGGGAGAAGAGAACAGGTAATATACAACATAATGTGTCTATATTACATCCCTGGCAACGCCTAGAAACCAGCTAGAACATGTATTTCAGTCAATCTTTATTATATCCTGGGCTATGCCGGGAAACCAGCTAATCTCTTTTTAGTGACTTGACCACCAAAATACCTCCCTAAGTGTGTCCTTTCTTTTGAACTTATTAGATATAGGTATCTAGAAATGTGTGTGAAATTTTGTTGAATGCATTGTTCACTATGATTTTCTTATTGTTCTACACAATATCAACTGTAGCGAAATAACACAGTAAACTTAGTGTAGTGTTAGAATAAAGAGCAAAGGAAAAAATTAGAATCATATTTTGTAATTGCAAATCTAAATTTGCTAGCATGTACCAGTATTGGCCAGGTTGTGGAAATTTGGAACTTATAACATATGTAGTGGCCTTTTCCTAGATACCTATTGCTAAAAATTATACTTTCATTTTGTTAGAAAAATCTCTCTTCAGATGCCCTGCATCATTCAAAATAAAAACAAATATTTTTATAATTGTTTCAGTATATTGCTACACAATGTGAAAGTTTTTAACGTTTGTAAAAAAAATCATGAATGTGCTTATATTGCAAAAAAGAAAATATCAGTGCACAGTATTGAAAGTGTTTGAGATTCAAAAGTCTGTAACATTTCTACTAACTTCATAAGATGTCATGTGAGAAACTGACTTGAATATCAAGACATTATCTGAAGCGTTTTTATTTTGGTGTAACATATGTGTTTACAGTGAACCTTAACTTTTAATAAACAGATTGGTATGCAATGACATAGGCTAAGAATCTTTAAAATATATATAAATTGGAAAAATGTGTGAACAAATGAAAAAAAAATGATCCGCTCCACTTGATGACATCAAGCACAGTAATATTTTAGTGAAGAAAATATGAAATTGATGTTCAGTGATTAGTTTGGATGAATGAGAAAATGTAATTGTTTGATGCATAAAAATAACTCAGTTGCTGTATTTGATATTAAGCAGCAAAATATAGTGATTTGAATATTTGGGAAAACATCAAACCAGATTATGTAAAAAGAAAAAAAAAAGATGAAATTAGAAAATATATATTTTATGTTTATGAGTTCTGCCAATCAAAATTTTGTGGCAGAAATTGGGTGATTACCATGCAATTTTATTTTGGTAAAATTCTTAAATTATTAGAATGTTTATTATAATTTCTAATTAGTGACTTGTTATAATCAAAATCCGCCCTAAAGAGTGTCCTTTCTTTTATTAGGTATCAGAGTAGGTATCAAGATTTCTACTTCTATACAAATGTGATATTTCAGATCTGTACATAAAAAATTTGTTGAATATATAGGTTGAGAATTGTTCTGTGTCGCTCTCTCTCACACACACACGCATTCTCACTTTTATAGATATAATAGATAGATTACTCTAGATATATTTCCATATGTCTGAATACCCTATATACAAATTTTCAAATCTGTAGATAAAAAAATTTGTTGAGTATATAGGTTGAAAATTGTTCTCTCTCTCTCTCTCTCACACACACATTCTCAATTTTAGAGATATAATAGATAGATTATGCTAGATATATTTCCATATGTCTGAATACCCTATATACAAATTTTCTAATCTGTAGATCAAATATTTGTTGAATATATAGGTTGAAAATTGTTCTTACTCTCTCTCTCTCTCTCTCTGGCTACCTCACACACACATTCTAACTTTTATAGATATAATAGATAGATTATGCTAGATATATTTCCATATGTGTGAATACCCTATATACAAATTTTCTAATTTGTAGATAAAAAATTTGTAGAGTGCATAGGTTGAGAATTGTTCTCTCTATCTCTCACACACACACATTCTAACTTTTAAAGATATAATAGATTATGCTAGATATATTTCGATATTTCTGAATACCCTATATATAAAAATTTGTTGAATGTATAGGTTGAGAACTGTTCTCTCTCTCTCTCTCTCTCGCTCACACACACACACATTCTCACTTTTATAGATATAATAGAAAGATTATCCTAGATATATTTCTATTTGTATGAATACTCTATATACAAATTTTAAAATCTGTAGATAAAGAATTTGTTGAGTATATGGGTTGAGAATTGTTCTCTCTCTCTCTCTCTCTCTCACACACACACACACATTCTCACTTTTATAGATATAATAGATTATGCTAGATATATTTCCATATGTCTGAATACCCTATATACAAATTTTCAAATCTGTAGATAAAAAATTTGTTGAGTATATAGGTTGAGAATTGTTCTCTCTCTCTCTATCACACACATTCTCACTTTTATAGATATAATAGACAGATTATGCCAGATATATTGAAATATGTCTGAATGCCCAATATACAAATTTTGAAATCTGTAGATAAAAAATTTGTTGTATACATAGGTTGACAATTGTCCTCTCTCTCACACACACACACATTCTCACTTTTATACATATAATAGATAGATTATGCTAGATATATTTCTATATGTCTGAACACCCTATATACAAATGTTCAAATCTGTGGATAAAAAATTTGTTGAATGTATAGGTTGAGAATTTTTATCTCTCTCTTTTTCTCTCTCTCTCTCTCTCTCTCGCTATCTCACACACACGCATTCTCACTTTTATAGATAAAATAGATAGATTATGCTAGATATATTTCCATATGTCTGAATACCCTATATACAAAGTTTCAAATCTGTAGATAAAAAATTTGTTGAATATATAGGTTTAGAATTGTTCTCTCTCTCTCTCTCACACACACATTCTAACTTTTGTAGTTATAATAGATAGATTATGCTAGATATATTTCCATATGTCTGAATACCCTATATACAAATTTTCTAAACTGTAGGTAAAAAATTTGTTGAGTATGTAGGTTAAGAATTGTTCTCTCTCTCTCTCACACACACACACACACACAAGTTCTCACTTTTATAGATATAATAGATAGATTATGCTAGATATATTTCTATATGTCTGCCTACCCTATATACAAATTTCCAAATCTGTGCCCAAAAATGTGTGGAATATATAGGTTGAGAATTGTTCTCTCTCTCTCTCTCTCACACATAATCTCACTTTTATAGGTTATATAGGTTGAGAATTTTTTGCTCTTTCCATCACTCACATTCACACTTTTATAGATATAATACATAGATTATGCCAGATATATTTACATATGTCTGAATACCCAATATACACATTTTCACATCTGTAGATAAAAAATTAGTTGAATATATAGGTTGAGAATTGTTCTCTCTCTCTCTCTTTCTCTCTCTCTCACACACACATTCTCACTTTTATAGATATAATAGATAGATTATGCTAGATATATTTCCATACGTCTGAATACCCTATATCCAAATTTTCTAATATGTAGATAAAAAATTTGTTGAATATATAGGGTGAGAATTTTCCTTCCTCTCTTTCTCTCTCTCTCTTTCTCACACACACACAAGCTGAAAATTGTTCTCTCTCTCTCTCTGACTCTCTCTCTCTCTCTCACACACACACACATGGTCATTTTATAGATATAATAGATAGGTTATGCTAGATATATTTCTATATGTCTGAATACCCTATATACAAATTTTTAAATCTGTAGATAAAAAATTTGTTGAGTATATAGGTTGAGAATTGTTCTCTCTCTCTCTCTTTCACACACATTCTCACTTTTATAGATATAATAGATAGATTATGCTAGATATATTTCCTTATGTCTGAATACCCTATATACAAATTATCAAATCTGTAGATACAAAATTTGTTGAGTATATAGGTTGAGAATTGTTCTCTCTCTCTCTCTCTCACTCACTCACTCACTCACACACACACACACACATTCTACCTTTTATAGATATAATAGATTATGCTAGATATATTTCCATATGTCTGAATACCCTGTATACAAATTTTCAGATCTGTACATAAAAATTAGTTGAATATATAGGTTGAGAATTGTTCTCTCTCTCTCTCTTCTCTCTCTCTCTTTCACACACATTCTCACTTTTCTAGATATAATAGATAGATTATGCTAGATATATTTCCATATGTCTGAATACCCTATATACAAATTTTCTAATCGGTAGATAAAAAATATGTTGAATATATAGGGTGAGAATTGTACTTACTCTCTCTCTCTCTCTCTCTCTCTCTCACGCACACATTCTCACTTTTATGGATATAATAGATAGATTATGCTGGATATATTTCCATATGTCTGAATACCCTATATACAAATGGTCAAATCTGTAGATAACAAATTTATTGAATAGATAGGTTGAGAATTGTTCTCTCTCTCTCTCTCGCAACCTTACACACACAACCACACGCAAACATTCTGACTTTTATAGATATAATAGATCGATTATGCTAGATATATTTCCATATGTCTGAATACCCAATATACAAATTTTCAAATCTGTAGGTAAAAAATTTGTTGAATATATAGGTTGAGAATTGTTCTCTCTCTCTCACACACTCACATTCTCACTTTTATAGATATAATGTATAGATTATGCTAGATATATTTCTATATGTCTGAATACCCTATATACAAAGTTTAAAATCCGTAGATAAAAATACGTTGAGTATATAGGTTGAGAATTGTTCTCTCTCTCTCTTACGCACACACACACACACACACACACATTTTCACTTTTATAGATATAATAGATAGATTATGCTAGATATATTTCCATATGTCTGAATGCCCTATATACAAATTTTCAAATCTGTAGATAAAAAATGTATTGAATATATAGGTTGAGAATTGTTGTCTCTCTCTCTCTCTCTCTCTCTCTCTCTCTGGCTACCTCACACACACACACATTTTCACTTTTATAGATATAATAGATAGATTATGCTAGATATATTTCCATATGTCTGAATACCCTATATACAAACTTTCAAATCTGTAGATAAAAAATTTGTTGAGTATATAGGTTGAGAATTGTTCTCTCTCTCTCACACGAAACTGTGCGCTCGGCTTCTTCCCCCCCTTCCCACCCCAAATGCTTGGGAAACTGTGCACTGTTTTTGTTGGTTTTCAAGCTGCCTCTTCCCCCCCCCCCACACACAGTTTAACAGTAGTAGGAGGTCAAGAGAAAGAGGGTGAGAGAGAGAGAAGAGTAAGTTGGTGAGAGAGAGAGAAAAGAGAAAGAGGGTGTTGGTTTTATATTTTTATTATCGTCTAATATTTTGAAAGCTGAATTTCTAATAAAATGTGCATCTATAGGAGATAATGCCTGGGAATGTGTTCCCCCCCCCACAGTTTAACAGTGGTGTGACGTCAAGAGAAAGAGGGTGAGAGAGAGGGAAGAGTAAGTGGGTGAGAGAGAGAAAGAGAGAGAAAAAAAAGAAAGACGGTGTTGGTTTTGTGAAAAAAGTTGTTATTTACAATTGTTCGCATTCTTGGCCTTTTGGTCAAGATCAAAGTGTAGTATCTGTTCTTCAGATGCTGCACTTCTATTTCTTGTTCTCTTTCGGTGGAGGAGAAATCCTCCACGACTGAGACAATTTTTATTTTTGTACCTTTTCTCCACGTTAAAAAACGACCCTGGTGTCTAACTCTGTCCCGTGGGGAGGCATAGTAAATAGGTACAATTGTTCGCCATTAGTGGATGTTGACGTCACGTCACGTGACATGACTAAGCGTTTTTTTTTTTTAGTATGAATAACATTTTTTGTTTTAATTATAAAGTCTACACTTAATTTTATAGAAAATGATGTATATATAATAGAAAAAAAAAATTACTGGTTTTGTTGGATTCAAGTGGATCCCCCCCCCCCTCCAGTTTAAGAGATAGCAGGTCACGTGGTAATATACAAAATGGCTAGCGTAAATATAAAGATCGGTTTTTTTATCGACGAATATTTTGAAAGCTGAATTTTTTTTTATTCCTGTACATTTTTTCCTGATATTTTTCGTTAAAACTCTTGTATAAATACTATTTTTAACCAGTTAAATACGTTGGAGACATTGTCATGGAGTTTAATAATCTCTAGAACAAAGCAGAAGAGAAATTACAAAAGTATCGGTAAAACAAAGTGTTTGTTTACATTTGTTCGCCATTACTGGATGTTGACGTCACGTCACGTGACATGACTAAGCGTTTTTGGATTATGTAATATTAACATTAAAATGACAGGTTTTTTGGGGGGCCCCCCTAGGAGAGAAATGATCAGTTCACCCCCTTTTAATGGTCCGTTTGGTGTGGAATTTCGATATTTGTCATGCGGGTGATCAAGGTTCAATATGATACATAATTTGTCAACTTTGGTTGTGTCTGTCAAAAGTTTGAGCTGACGTCACGTCACGTGACACGTATTGAATAACGTTAAAATGACAGGTTTTTTGGGGGGCCCCCCTAGGAGAAAAACGATCAGTTGACCCCTTTCTACTGGTCCGTTTGACGTGAAATTTCGATATTTGTCATCCGGGTGATCAAGGTGCAATATGATACCAAATTTGTCAACTCTGGTTCCGTCTTTCAAAAGTTTTAGCGTTACAAACAAACATACATACATACATACATACATACATACATACACACCGATTTTTGCCTTTTATATATATAGATGTAGTGGCCTTTTCCTAGATACCTATTTTTATAATTGTTTCAGTACATTGCTACAAAATGTGACATTTGTTGGCGTTTGTAAAAAAAATCATGAATGTGCTTATATTCCAAAAAAGAAAATATCAGTGCACAGTATTGAAAGTGTTTGAGATTCAAAAGTCTGTAACATTTCTACTAACTTCATAAGATATCATGTGAGAAACTTAATTGAATATCAAGACATTATCTGAAGCGTTTTTATTTTGGTGTAACGTATGTGTTTACAGTGAACCTTAACTTTTAATAAACAGATTGGTATGCAATGACATAGGCTAGGAATCTTAGACAAAATATATATAAATTGGAAAAATGTGTGAACAAATGAAAAAAAAATGATCCGCTCTACTTGATGACATCAAGCACAGTAATATTTTAGTGAAGAAAATATGAAATTGATGTTCAGTGATTAGTTTGGATGAATGAGAAAATGTAATTGTTTGATGCATAAAAAATAACTCATTTGCTGTATTTGATATTAAGCAGCAAAAAAATAGTGATTTGAATATTTAGGAAAACATCAAATCAGATTATGTATAAAAAAAAGATGAAATTAGAAAATATATATTTTCTGTTTATGAGTTTTGCCAATCAAAATTTTGTGGCAGAAATTGGGTGATTACCATGCAATTTTATTTTGGTAAAATTCTTAAATTATTTCAATGTTTATTATAATTTCTTATTAGTGACTTGTTATCATCAAAATCCGCCCCAAAGAGTGTCCTTTCTTTTATTAGGTATCAGAATAGGTATCCAGATTTCTACTTCTATACAAATATGATATTGTAGTACAGTAAATGTCAAATTGTTTTTCAAGTATTAGTTTGTAACGTTTGTACTGACTTCATCAGATGTCATGTAAGAAACTGAATTCTATGTAAGAAGACTTTATCTGAAGTGTTTTTATTTTGGTATATCATGTGTGATTACACTGTAGTAATTGCGCTGAAAGCATGTTAATTACAAATGACAAAAGTTAAATCAATTTCTGATTCAGCTACACAATATAAACTAAAGGAAATCAAATTTGCAAAATAAAAGCAATATGTAGTTATGGGTTAGTTTGGAGTTAGAATAAAAAGCCAACAAAACAGTTAGTTTGTATTGTGTAGATTGGTCATTTCTGATAGTATTGAGAGTTGTCAATGAAAATCTTAATTTCCGACAAAATACTGAATGTTTCTTGGATACCCATTCGTAAAAAGTACCTTTTTTGGAAAAAAAAAACAAAAAAAACTCCCCGGATCACCTTCACCACCTTAAAAAAAAAAAACTTTATTCTTCAAAAAATGTGCACATTGTTAGTGTAAAAAACAGATTCGCACCACTTGATGAAATCAAGCATAGTAATATTTTAGTAAAGAAAATATGAAATTGATTTTCAATAATTAGTTTGAATGAATATCAGAAAATGTAATTGTTTGATGCATAAGAAAGAACTCATCTGCTGAATTTGATATTAAGCAGCAAAATATTTCAAAACATAAAAATGTGAAACATAACATGAATACTCTCCGTTGTCACTTGAAAACATTGACCTTGGTAGGAAGTTTATTAGATACTGAAATTGTGGTCTTGGTATGGTGTGCTTAATATTATTGTATGCAAAATTTAAAAACACAAAAGAGGGTACAATCAATATTGAAAAAGTAACATCTGTCACAGAAAATAGTAATTTATAAATGTCAAAAGAAATATTATTCTGTACTTAAAATGTTAAACTTACTGTTAACAATAATTTAAAATGGTGATCAGGATGAGTCCAACAACTTAGTCCTTGAGCTTTCTTATTGGTCATAGTAAAAAGAAATTGTAGTCTTTCAAGTTTGTTGGTCGCATTGGGATTCTTGGAATGTATCAACAGATTCCTGCATATGAATCTTTGTTAATTCCACACAATACAAAATATATATACAAAACAAAGTAAAGCAAAGTATAGGGTTAGTTGTGTCCTCTAATTATCAACCAAGTATATGTATTGATAAAAAGATAAAAGCAATGGAAATGTTTATTACAATGTATCAATATTAAATTTTTATCATGAACAACAAATCGAAATAATGATAGATATTTTGTGCTTATACGAAACTGGAATCAAGGATTGTCACCTGTGATTTTATATATGTCAATAGTGCATGCCACTACAAATGATATTAGCCAAATTAAGTTTTGTTTATTTCACCCATTATAAAATATATACACAAAATGCAGTAAACAAAGTTTAGGTTTAGTTAATGATAAGTTTAGGTTCGAGAAATAAGCAAAGAAAAGAAAAAAAGATACATTTGTTTATAGTGTGTAAATTGTAAGTTTGTAAATATTTAAAACTATCCACACTGGTATGTGGAAATTCTAGATACCTATTGTTATAAAGTTCCAATTCATGTTTGATATATCACTCTACATGTTCCCTGTTGCACCCCAAAGATGTAAATGATTATCGAGAAAGTGAAATGAAACAGTATTTGAAATAAAATAGAAACAAATGCTGATGTTTACTATATAAAACACTGTGTTCAATGGAATTGAGCCTTATACAATATTGGTGGAATAAAAAAATCCATTTTTTTAATTCAATTTAAGAAATGAGCAAAAAATTGATATTTAAAATATTTGGCATCAAGAAAAAGAAATATAAGATAAAAGGTGATAAAGCAGTAAGAATCATATGCTGAATTCAATTAAAAACAAATATGATTGTCAAAGAAATATCATGAAAATTTTGTAAGTGAAAAAAATTATTTTTTGATATATTTGGTTTCGAAGTATTAAGAAACATGTACAACTTCATTTTAAAGACAAAACGAAAACTGTACTAATGATAATGACAATGGTGAAAGGAAATTGGAAAAAAATGTATCAGAGGTAAAATGTTGGTCACATATACGTTTGTGTGGTATGCATGAAACACGTGTAGAAAATTATATTTTCTGATGCTGAAAGTAAGAAGAGAAACATTGTTAAAAAATGATCTAAAAGGCAATAGTAAAATCCTCATTTTTAGTGTGGGATATGTTGTTTGTTTCAATTGAGAAAGGAAACTTTAATTTATACAATTTGATGTTATAGATCACAAGTTTTATTACAATAAACATTGTGTTCTTTAATTATCAACCAAGTATATTTATTGATAAAAAGAGAATGTAATGGACATGTTTATTATAATTTATCAATATTAAATTGTTATCATGAAAAACCAATGGAAAGCGTGAATGTTATTTGGTGTTTTTAAAAAACAGCTACCAATGATTGTAACCAGTGATATTTGTGTATGCTAACAGTGCAAATGTGGTGGTGAAATGAATTTTTGTTTATTCTTCACAATATAAAATATATACACAAAACTAAAACATAATTTACGGTTAGTTAATGATAAGTTTAGGTTAGAGAATTAAGCAAAATTATAGATACCTATTGTTATAAAGCACCAATTCATGTTTGGTATATCAATCTACATGTTCCTTGTAGCACCCCAGAGGGGTAAATGAGTGTCAACAAAATGAAATAAAACATAGTATTTGAAATAAAATGAAAAAGTGCTTGAAAAGTGAAATATGCTGATGTTTACTATCTAAAACATTGCGTTCAATGCAATTGAAACTTATACTATATTGGTGGACTAAGAATTAAAGAAATAAAATTTAAGAAATTAGCAAAAAATTGATATATAAAATATTTGGCATGAAGAAAAACAAATATAAGACAAAAGGGGAAAAAGCAGTAACAATCATGTGCTGAAGTTCATTGAAAATAAATCGTTTGTCAAAGAAATATAATGAAAATTCTCAGAGTGAAAAAAAAAATGGGATTTTTACAAATCTGGTTTCCAAGTAATAGGAAACATGTACAGCTTCATTTTAACGACAAAATGTAAACTGTAGTAATGGTAATGAGAATGTTGAAGGAAATTGGCAAAAAATTGTTAGTCAAATGTTGATCAAATATTATAAGTTTGTGTGATATGCATGAAACGTTTAGAATATGATCTGCTCTCATGCTGAAAGCAAGTAGAGAAACATTGTGAAAAAATGATGTAAAGCTAAGCTAAGCAAACGACCAGTGAATGGAAATGTTTATTATAATGTATCAAGATGAACATATTATCATGAAAAAGCAAATCGAAATAGTGATAGTTATTTGGTGCTTATACGAAACAGGTATCAAGTATTGTCACCAGTGATTTTATTGATGTTAACAGTGCATGTCACTAAAAATAATGATGGTAGCGAAATTAAGTTTTGTTAATTCTACCCAATATAAAATATATACGCAAAACAAAGTAAACAGAGTTACGGGTTAGTTAATGATAAGTTTAGGTTCGAGAAATAAGCAAAGGAAAAGAAAAAAAAAAGGTACATGTGTTTATATTGTGTAAAATGTTAGTCTGTAAATATTTCAAACTATCAACACTGGTATGTGTAAATCCTAGATACCTATTGTCATAAAGTACCACTTCTTGTTTGATATATCACTCTACATGTTCCCTGCAGCATCCCAGAGAGTTAAATGAGTGTCCACAAAATGAAATAAAACATAGTACTGGAAATAAAATAAAATAAGAATATGTCTGAAAAGAAATAAATGCTGTTTACTATATAAAAAGTTGTTTTCAAGTGTCAAATGGAATTGAATCTTATACAATGTTGGTGGATTATGAAATTGCATGAATGAAATAACATTGGAGAAATAAGAAAAAAGTTTATATATACAATATTTACAAATGTAAGATAAAAGGTGAAGAAGGGCCAAATCCGAGATCTATAAATCGTAAATTTTCAAAGTGAAAACAGATATTTTTTTTTTTTTTTATATCTGCTTTCCAAGTAATAGTAACCATGTACAGCTTCATTTTAAATGAAAACTGTACTAATGATAATGTTCATGGTGAAAGGAAATTGGAAAAAAATTAAAAATGTCAGAGGTAAAATGTTTGTGTGGTATGCATGAAACACGTGTAGAAAATGATCTCATGCTGAAAGTAAGAGAAACATAGCTAAAAAATTATGTAAACGCAATAGTAAAATCCTCATTTTTAGGAACATAGTGTGGGGTATGTTGTTTGTTTCAATTGAGAAAGGAAAGTTTAATTTTTAGAATTGGATGTTATAGATCACAAGTTTTATTACAATAAACATTGTGTTCTCTAATTATCAACCAAGTATATTTATTGATAAAAAAAGAAAAGTAATGGACATGTTTATTATAATTTATCAATATTAAATTGTTATCATGAAAAACCAATGGAAAGCGTGTTGGTTATTTCGTGTTCATAAGAAAAAACATCATGGGTTGTCACCAGTGATTTTATGTATGCTAACATTTCGCTGCAAATGTGGTAGCTAAATGTCTTTTTGGTTATTCTACACAAAATAAAATATATACACAAAACAAAGTAAAAGAAATGTCAGGGTTAGTTAATGATAAGCTTAGTACCAAGAAATAAGCACAGAATAAGGAAAAGAAAGATACATTTGTTGATATTGTGTCGATTGGTGAATTTGTTGGTTCATTTTGTTTTATGACATATCAACACTATATCATGCCCAATCTAGTGACATTTTTTTTTCCTAGAATATATTTGTTTATTTAATGTTGGTTTCTATTTAACTCATAATTGGGACCCTAACAGGTACTACTACTCCAGATCAGAGTGGACCTGGTAGCAATAGCAATTAAATGGTGGCTTCACACTTCACAAAGCCCCATGTTTGGATACAGTTTATGGTCATATGCAGGACCTGGTGAATTTGTAAATAATTGAAACGATCAACACTGGCGAGTTAGAATTCTACATACCTATTGTTATAAAGTACCAATTTATGTTTTACATATCACTCCACAACGTTGCTGCAGAATCCAGACAGTTGAAAGAGTCTCAAGAAACTGAAAAGCTATTTAGTACTCTTAAATAAAATAACATGCATAAAGAAATCCTAATATAAGACAATAGATGAAAAAGCAATAAAAATTTTGTGTGGAATCAAGTGAAAACAGTTTCTTTGTCAAAGAAATTGCATGAAGATTCTCAGAGACTTTTCCTTCCTCGTTCCCTTCCCTTTTGGTGAAAGGAAACTTTCACAGTGGCTCAGAAGGTGGGCTGAGCACACTTCCTACAAAGGTGGGATGGGTAAATTTCTTTTTCATTTGGTTGCCTGGAGGACAGGCTTAGGCCCCCCCCCCAAAAAAAACGTTGGAGCCAGGGAACTTCTCCTCCCAGAAGGGGGAGGGGGGCCCGGGAAGGCTTCTCTTCCCATATTTTTTGTTTTGTGTAAGGTTGATCTCTTTCCAAAGGGAGTAAGAGGATATCCCTCTCTTAGGAGGAGAGCGAAGGCTCCCTGGGCCTCCCATCCTCCTTCTGAGAGAAGTTCCCCGGCTTCCACATTCATTGCTCAGCCCGCCGTCCAGGCAATCAGAGTCTGATTGTCTGCCGTATATAAAAAGGCGATTTTAGCTTGTCAGGCGGTATGCTCTGCGTAGACCATTTTTCTTCCACCTGTTGACCTTCCCTCCCTGTCATACAATACGCTTAAACAGGATATTTTAATTTATGCAGATTCCATATAGACTTTTAGTTTCCCAGGGTGTATACCCTCCGTTGACCATTTATGTTTAAGAGTTTTCCTTGCCCCTTCTCTGCCCCAGAATGGGAAGGGAGCTCTTTCCCACTGTATGGGGGGGGGGGGCTTTCTTTTATGGTTATGTGGGGAGCCTTACCTTTACCCCCCTTCAGGTGGTAGGTCTTTTTTGTAAAATTGTTAGTCAAATGTTGATCAAATATTATAAGTTTTTGTGATATGCATGAAACATGTGCAGAATATGATCTGCTCTCATGCTGAAAGCAAGTAGAGAAACATTGTGAAAAAATGATGTAAACCTAAGCTAAGCAAACGACCAGTCAATGGAAATGTTTATTATAATGTATCAACAATAACACATTATCATAGTTATTTGGTGCTTATACGAAACAGGTATCAGGGATTGTCACCAGTGATTTTATTTATGTTAACAGTGCATGTCACTACAAATAATGATGGTAGCGAAATTAAGTTTTGTTTATTCTACCTAATATAAAGTATATACACAAAACAAAGTAAACATCTGCTGAATTTGATATTAAGCAGCAAAATATTTCAAAACATAAAAATGTGAAACATAACATGAATACTCTCCATTGTCACTTGAAAACATTGGTCTTGGTAGGCAGTTTATTAGATGCTCAAATAGTGGTCTTGGTATGGTGTGCTTAATATTATTGTATGCAAAATTTAAAAACACAAAAGAGGGTACAATCAATATTGAAAAAGTAACATCTGTCACAGAAAATAGTAATTTATAAATATCAAAAGGAATATTATTCTGTACTTAAAATGTTAAACTTACTGTTAACAATAATTTAAAATGGTGATCAGGATGAGTCCAACAACTTAGTCCTTGAGCTTTCTTATTGGTCATAGTAAAAAGAAATTGTAGTCTTTCAAGTTTGTTGGTCGCATTGGGATTCTTGGAATGTATCAACAGATTCCTGCATATGAATCTTTGTTAATTTCACACAATACAAAATATATATACAAAACAAAGTAAAGCATAGTATAGGGTTAGTTGTGTCCTCTAATTATCAACCAACTATTGCTAAAAAGAGAAAAGCACTGGAAATGTTTCTTATAATGTATCAATATTGAATTGTTCTCATGAAACACAAATCGAAATAGTGATAGTTATTTGGCGCTTATAAGAAACAGGTATCAGGGATTTTGGTGTATCAGATGTTTTTACAGTGAACTTAACTTTCAAGAAACAAATTGGTATGCAATGACATAGGCTAAGAATCTTAGACAAAATATATTCAAATGAAAAAAAATGTTGAACACTTATAACTTTGTATGGACTCTCAAAAACATTTGTAAAAAATGTGTAAACAAATGTAAAAAAAAATGATCCGCTCTACTTGATGACATCAAGCACAGTAATATTTTAGTGAAGACAATATGAAATTGATGTTCAGTGATTAGTTTGGATGAATGAGAAAATGTAATTGTTTGATGCATAAAAATAACTCATTTGCTGTATTTAATATTAAGCAGCAAAATATAGTGATTTGAATATTTAGGAAAACATCAAACCAGATTATGTAAAAAAAAAAAGATGAAATTAGAAAATATATATTTTATGCTTATGAGTTTTGCCAAATAAAATTTTGTGGCAGAAATTGGGTGATTACCAAGTAATTTTATTTTGGTAAAATTCTTTAATTATTTCAATGTTTATTATAATTTCTAATTAGTGACTTGTTATCATCAAAATCCGCCCCAAAGAGTGTCCTTTCTTTTATTAGGTATCAGAATAGGTATTCCGATTTCTACTTCTATACAAATGTGATATTGTAGTACAGTAAATGTACTGACTTCATCAGATGTCATGTAAGGAACTGAATTCTATTTAAGACTTTATCTGAAGTGTTTTTATTTTGGTAGATCATGTGTGATTACACTGTAGTAATTGCGCTGATAGCATGTTAACTACAAATGACAAAAGATAAATCAATTTCTGATTCAGCTACACAATATAAACTAAAGGAAATCAAATTTGCAAAATAAAAGAAAAATGTAGTTATGGGTTAGTTTGGAGTTAGAATAAAAAGCCAACAAAACAGTTAGTTTATATTGTGTAGACTGTTTAATTAACTTTGTTCATTTCTGATAGTATTGAGAGTGGTCAATGAAAATCTTAATTTCTGACAAAATACTGTAATTTTCTTGGATACCCATTCGTAAAAAGTACCTTTTTTGTGAAAAAAAAAAACACTCCCCAGATCACCTTCACCACCTAAAACACAAAAACAAAAATATCTTTATTCTTCAAATATTGTGGTTGACTGGAGGACGGGCTGAGCACTCCCAAAAAGGTAGGAGCCGGGGAACTTCTCCTCCCAGAAAGGGGGCCCGGGAAGGCTTCCCTGTCCCCATATTTTTTTTTTTTTTGTGTAAGGTTGATCTCTTTCGGAATGGAGTAAGCAGAACCGACAGGGGGGGGGTCAATCAACCATACAAAAGGATATCTATCTCTTAGTTGAAAGAGGGAAGGTCTCCCTGTCCTCCCATACCCCTTCTGAGAGAAGTTTCCCCAGCTCTCAGTTTTGGGGTGGGGGGGGGGTAGGAGGGCTTAGCCCGCCCTCAAGGCAAATAGTCTGACTGTCTGCCTTATATAAAAAGGCGATTTTAGCTGGTCAGGTGGTATGACCTGCATTGACTATTTTTCCTCCACCTGTTGACCTTCCTTAATATTTATTTTTAATAATAAACACATTTTATTTTAATATTAATATTTATTTGTAATAATAAACACATTATATTATTTTAAATATTAATATTTATTTTTAATAATAAACACATATTATTTTAAATATTAATATTTATTTATAATAATAAACACATTTTATTCTACTTTAAATATTAATATTTATTTTTAATAATAAAAACAATTTTATTTGAATATTAATATGTATTTTTAATAATAAACTCATTTTTATTTTAATAATTATTTTTAATACTAACTCATTTTATTATTGTAAATGTTAATATTTATTTTTAATAATTATTGTTATTTAATAATAATATCTTCTATTTTTTTACTGTTTATGTCTAACTTTTATCGACTTTTTCTTTTTTAATAGCATATTCTTTAAATGAATAGAAAAATATAGAAAAATAATTTCCCAAATTTTAGACCCCGGTTATTTGGCTGATAGTCGATAAAAATGATTAAAAGAGAGATTCATGAACATTAACGTTGTCATATAAAAAGAAAATGCTAATAAGAAGTGTTTTTAATCAATGTAACATATTTATTCAACTCTGTCATATATTTGTTTGATGACAACTTTTTCGAATCTGTGTACAGTAAAAACGATATACTTACATAGGATTTTGAAAGCATTTAAACTGTCGAAGAGTTTTATTATAAAAGAGTTTAGTTTGTTGAACTTAATGGACTTTTTTGTTGTATCTATTAACTGTTTATTCTTTTTATCAAACAAAAAGAGAATTTTTATATTGACATGTGATGGGATGGACTGTTTTTCTAACATCGAAATTTTAAAATTAGTTTTATTTAAAAAAAAAAAACTCGCCATTAGTGGACGGTCAAAAGACAAATATATAACAAATAAATGTTAGGAAAGGCAAGATAAGTTACTTTTCTATCCAACTGGATATATTTTTTGTGTTTTTATTCAATGTAACATATTTATTCAGCTCGAAAAACATACAGTGTTTACCGATGTATTCGAAAAATGCCACCAGTTGTTTACATAGCCATTTGCCGGAAGTGACGGTTTTTTTTTATATAAGTTTTATTCAAACAGGCTTTAAGTTCAAATTAATGGACTTTTTTTTATACTTCCAAAAATAAACTATTACAGTCGTTTAAAACATAATAGAAGTATTATTTTTTATTTTTTAAAAACAATGTTTACAAAATGTCTATGCGCGTTTCTTCCGGCCGGCTGCGAATAGCATAAATAAATAACTGTTGCCAGAATTTATCGCATTTTTATTTTTTAATAGCATTTTCTTAAAACGAATAGAAAAATAATTTCCCATGAAAAAAAAAAAAAGAAAATGCTATTAAATATAATAAAAATTACTGAGATATAAATATAAAAAAATACGTACGTAACAACAAAAACACACCGAAGAAAGTGTGTGTGTGTGTGTGTGTGAGAGAGAGAGAGAGAGAGAGAGAGAGAGAGGGAGGGAGGGAAGAGGAAGCGGTGTATGTTGAATTTTGTTCCTTTTCGAAGCAACACAAAAAGTAAGTGTTTCCACAGTAACCAAACCGTGACGTCACGTCACGTGACATGACTAAGCGTTTTTAAACGAATAGAAAAATAGAAAGAGGGTGATAGAGAAAGTGAGAGAGAGAGAGAGTAAGTGTGAGAGAGAGAGACGGTGTTGGTTTTACTCCCCCCCCCTTCCAGCTTTAGAGGTATGAGGTCACGTGGTAATATACAAAATGGCTAATTATTTTACATTACATAAATATTACGATATTTTTATAATCGTCTAATATTTTGAAAGGTGAATTTTTTTATTCCCGTACATTTTTTCCTGACATTTTTCGTTAAAACTCTTGTATAAATAATATTTTTAACCAGGTAATAACGATGGAAACATTGGCATAAAGTAAAAAAAAAGATATAACTGAGCCGAAGAGAAAAATGCAAAAGTATCGGAGAAAGATTTTTTATTAACAATTGTTCGCCATTAGTGGACGTTGACGTCACGTCACGTGACATGACTAAGCTTTTTTTTTTTACGTATTAATTACATTGGATCATTCAAGAATTACGTAATAAAAAGCATTACAATGACAGTTTTTTTTGGGACCCCCTTGGAGATAACTGATACGTTTACCCCTTTCTCCTCGTCCGTTTGACGTGAAATTTCGATATTTGTCATCCGGGACACGGGGCTTCGATATGATACCAAATTTATCAAGTCTGGTTGTGTGTTTCAAAAGTTTTAGCGTTACATACAAACATACAAACTCACAGACATTTGGGATTTATATATATAGATGACCAAGTGAAAGACTTAACTGAAAAATCAATCTCAACATCAGCAAGATCAGGAATTCTAATAATGGAACAGAAAAATAGAGCATTATTTAAGAAAAGAAGTGAGAAAACGATCAAGTAGATATGGTTGATGAAGGTCTATATCAGAAACACGTATAGGAAAGGTAACAATTTTGGACAAGTCATGAGACATAAAAAGTTAAGATACATTTCACAAACAAGATCTCTGAAATTATAGTGTTAAGGAGCAAGTTAGAATAGTGAACATTAAAGTTATTGAATGCAAATGTTGAGTCTGAGTGATAAATTTGTAATTCATTAATCATAGTGTTGGATATAGCATCATTAACGGAGCAGTATGTCAGAAGAAGAACGGTATAAAAAGAACAAATGGAGTGCATCAAAGATAACCTCAAACAAATGAAAGGACATCCATAAGATCCAAGATTGATTACAAGAATTGTAAGGAGATTTTTGCCAAGAGAAATTGCAAGACCATCAAAAGCATGAAAGTATCTAAAGAAAGAGGTGGCAAATAATACTTTGCGTGTATAGTGGAGCAGCTTAATGTGATTTTTTGCCAGAATCGTTCATTTGGTGATACAAGCATGAAATTTGGCATCAATAGTCTCTGTAAGTTACTTTTTCAGAAAAAAGTGCTGGCCATCAAAAATTCCAATATGGCGACCATTTTTTTCAAGATGGCTGCCAGCAAACCACAAATTTCCATAAACGTTCATTTTTTCCAACTTTTATGCCTAAATGCAAGGACTGCTAATGCAAGGATGACAAAGTGGATAACCTGTTTTTGCCTATAAAATGCCCCAAAAAGGCTTACAAACCATGCTAGCCATCCTGAAGAAATCAGGTGTTCTTAATTCCGTTACCTTCCTCACTCCATACAAGCCCCTGAATCAACCCATTGAGAAATTGTGACCAAGGCGGCACCTCTCACGAGGATTAAATTAAGTACCACCGTTTTTTCCACAGAAGAAGAATTTTGCAGAATATTATGACGAGAGTGTATGTCGCTCACTACCAGGGCACACTGGTGACAGACACTGCTGTGGAACTCAGCATGGGGTTCAATATCAGCTAAACTCCAGTTTAGTATCCCAAATGCTATCTAGCCAGCCCCTAAGGTTGGATAGCCGCACCTGGATTGACAGGATGTGCCAGCGCGAGAGAGCCGAGCCAAGGATTACAGGGGCTTTATTGTTATCCGGATGGTGTACAGATCGCACGGGATTTAAATGATATTGGATGAACGATCGGGATAGGTGTAGGGCAGCAGCATGAACCTAACTGTATCCCATACATCAAAGTGAGCAAAGGTGGTAAGGTGGTAAAAGGATAAACCCTCGGCCTACACCACTTCAACGTCTCTTACGATGGATACCAAAACTAGACAGCAAACTGACTGGAGTAAATGTTGCCTTTGTCAGGTTGACAAAAGAGATGAAACTCTAATTTCACCTATTAGCTCATTCCAGAGGAAACAGGACTATGCTGGATATGCGAAAATTGCAAAAAATGTACCTTTGTTTTATGCCCTTAATGATATGCCAATACCCTTTAATCCAGCACGGTTAGATGAAGGAGAAGGCATAGAAGCCACACTGATAAGAAATAAAGCAAAATATCACCAAAGCTGCCGACTATTATTCAATAACACAAAGCTGTCAAGAGGACAGAAAAGGAAAATAACCCCCAGTACATCAGGCACAGAAGAGAACCATGAGAAGAGACAAAGGACCTCAGACCCTCCAGAGGTACAGTGCTTCTTATGTGAAGAAGAGGATGAAATATCAAATTTAAGACAGGCAATGCCCATGCAGCTGAATGAAAGGCTTAATCAGTGTGCCCGGACCCTAAACAATGGAAAGCTCCAAGCAAAGTTAAGTGCTGGTGATGTTGTTACCCAAGAGCTGAAGTATCACCCTCGATGCTTGGCACAGTTATACAACTCAGAGCGAGCACATCTTAATGTCATGAAGCAAGAGGAGAATGACAGCGGTCAAGGGAAAGACGTTTACCCCCTAGCGTTTTCAGAGCTTGTGATCTACATCATGGATAGCATGGTTACCGGTACAGAAACAACACCAGTGATATTTCGACTTGCTGATCTAGCCTCACTTTACAAGCGTCGGCTGCAACAACTAGGTGTGGAATCCCCAGAGGTCAATTCTACCAGATTAAAAGAGCAGTTACTCTCTAGGATCCCTGAGCTTGAAGCACATAAGAAAGGGCGAGATGTCCTTCTTGCATCCAGAAAAGATGTAAGCACCATTCTATCTGATGCTAGCAAGTACAATGAAGCCATTCATCTGGCTAAAGCTGCTGATATCATCCGGAAAGAGATGCTGGCTCACAAGACAAAATTCAGCCAGAAATTTCAAGAAGGGTTTGGAGAGGAAGCCGTTTCCCAGGCACTTCTGAAGTTTGTTTGCAGTATTGAGCATGGGGTGGACATAAGGTCCCATCTGAATCATGGTATTGTGCAGTCAGATGTGGCCATTGCTCAACTACTGCAGTTCAACTGTTACTCAAAGTACAGGTAAGGTTCGAAATCTCAAAGACATGCCAAAGACCATGAAACACCATTTGCGTTTTATGTTGGAATGAAAGTTTTTGCAAAGACAAGAAATAGACAACTGATCGACAAGCTGCATGAGAATGGAATAAGCATATCTTATGACAGTTTTGGAAATATCAGGACAGTTGGGTGAGACTGTTGTAAAGCAATATGTGGAAGATGATGTCGTGCGTCCACCAAATTTGAGGAAAGGGCTGTTCACAACATCTGCTGTAGATAATATAGATCACAACCCAACAGCAACAACATCAAGCACATCTTTCCATGGTACAAGTATTTCAATGTTCCAGCACCCAAGTTCAGATAATGTAGGAGAAGCACGCATCTTGGCCAATGTTGCAGAAGGTCAGACGAAGAAGGTCTCGGATCTTCCAGAGTCATATACAAATATTCCACCAGCCTTCTTCCGTAAGAAGAATCCAGAACCAAGCATCCGTGATGACTTTTCACTTCCAGATCCCAGTCTTTTCCAAGAGGAGGTCAAGCTTTAAAATGAATGGTTGGAACAGGTCCATAATACCACTGATGTAAATGGTTCACTAAATGTAACATGGTCTGCCCATCATGCAAGCAACCAAAGAGCAGAATTTGTGACTAGTATAAATGCTTTGCTGCCCCTTCTGCGAGATCAAACACACACTGTTGCCACCATAAAGCATGCTATGGACAAACTCAAGGAAACTGTGTCGTTCCTCAACCAAGGACAAACACCCGTTATAACAGCAGACCAGCCACTCTATGCACTGGCAAAACAGATACAGTGGCATTGGCCAGACATATATGGTGAGGACAAGTTTGTAATAATGTTTGGTGGACTACATATTGAAATGACAGCCTTTAAATGAATAGGGTCAATGTTAGAGGGCAGCGGATGGACTGGTGCACTTGTTGAGGCAGAAATAGCATCTTCAGGCTCTGCAGATTCATTTCTATCAGCTACAAATGTTACAAAGACTCGCCAAGCTCATCAGGTTACAGCAAGCAGTTTATTCAAGCTCTTCAAGAAAGGTTACAGTGCATATCTTGTTGAACAGGAAGACAGTGATGAGAAAACTGTCACCTTTGAAAAGTGGTGTGGCTTCCGCAGTAAAGAGAGTCCTCTGTTTCAGTTTTGGTACTTGATTCTGAACATGGAGCTGACCATTCTGACACTAATACGTGCTTTCAGAGAGGGAAATTTCGCATTGTATCGTGAATCTCTGGCAGAACTGATACCCTATTTCTTCGCAAACAACAGTGTTAATTACGCACGATGGCTTCCAGTTCATCTTTGAGATATGATGAGCCTAGAGAGGCAACACCCAGAGGTTGCACAACAATTCCGAAATGGAAACTTCGTAGTTCACAAATCTGACAGGCATTTCTCATCGCCATTGACCAAGCCCACGAACAAAATAAAGCTAGCATCAAAGGAGATGGTGGAGCTATTGGGCTGACAGAAGATCCAGCAGCTCTTCGAAGATGGATGGTGGCTGGGCCAGAAATAAGGAAGTTGGTGGCCGACTATGAAACAGCATCAGGGAGTAAGGATGTGAAGAGTGACACTCGTCACCATGAACAGTCACCTGCAGCTCAGAAGACATTCCTTGAGAAGGTTCAAAGGCTCACCATGGTCCTAGAGGAAATGGGCAATTCATTCACTGAGGTGACAGGAGATCTGCTGACCCTTGACACAAAGGACATAGCAGAATCATCTGCGGCTGAACGTGTTGCTACACATCTTCAGAAGGGGAAAGAACAGTTCAAAACGTTTATGGATAAACTTAACGATGGTCAATATTTCTACCAGTCCATCACGAAGAACAGCATAGATTTCTTCAAAACGGGGACTGGCCAAAGCATACAATCTGAGAAGAAACTGCTAAAGGAGGATTGCCACCTGTTTTCCCGCCTTTTCATCTCTTGCCAAACTAGAGGTTGTGGTCTACAGGAATTTTTCAAGCATGAGAACCAGTCGTTTCCTCCCTCTCTCAGCAAGAATGGTAACCTACGTCCAAGTACCAAGTCAGATCTTGTGGAAATTCTCCAAGGGCAAGTCCAGCTTCCAGAGTCCAAGCCAGAATCTGATGTACTGATTGTTGATGGGGCTTCACTGGTGAATGCTGTTGCACCAAAAAAACCAAAGACATTTGAGGAATATGCCCAAAACGATATTCTTCCCTTGGTGCAGAACTACAGCCACACTCACAAGAGAACAGATATCATTTTTGATGTATACCATAAGACCAGCCTTAAGTCAGAAGCTAGATCTAAACGTGGAAATGCCATCAGGAGGAGAGTTACCGCAAAGAGCAAACCGCCTACAAACTGGAAGAGCTTCCTTCGAGACAGCACTAACAAATCAGAACTCTTCCACTTCCTTGCCATAGCTGAAATGACCACAAGTATAGTCCTTGTGACTAGGGAGGAAATCGTCCCTACCAGTGCCAATTACACCAACTTCAGCTTAGAAGAATTGGCACCCTGTACGCATGAGGAGGCCGACACACGAATATTCTTACATGCTTGGCATGCAGCTAAGGAGGGCTACAAGTCTGTACTGGTTGATGCAAAGGACACAGACATTGTAGTAATTGCCATATCGATGATGCCTTCTCTCACAGCAATTGGTCTTCAGGAAATGTGGGTGAGATTCGGCAAGGGGGAACACACCAGGTGGATTCCTATACATGACCTTGTGTCCAATCTAGGACCAGAGAAATCCAAGGGAATGTTGTTCTTCCATGCCTTCACAGGGTGTGATGTTGTATCTTCTTTCAATGGCAAGGGAAAAAAGACAGCCTTGCAGACATGGAATGTATTTAATGAAGCCTCAGCCACATTTGCAAAACTCAGTCTCAGCCCATCTGAAATTGAGGAGTCAGATCTACAAGTATTGGACAAATATGTAATTCTCATGTATGATAGGTCCAGTGCAACCTCATCAGTAGATGACGCAAGACTTGACCTCTTTGCACGGAAGCAAAGGTCATATGACTTAATCCCACCAACTCAAAATGCACTCAAGGAACATGCCAAAAGAGCTGCCTATCAAGCAGGTCATGTTTGGGGACAAAGTGTCATACGTGATCCAGAACTTCAGTGTCCTTCAAAGTGGGGATGGTCAAAAGAAGATGACTCTTGGAAAATTGTGTGGACTTCACTGGAACCGATTTCAAAATGCTTCAGTGAACTGACAAAATGTGGATGCAAGACTGACTGTGGTGGAAGGTGCAAATGTAAAAAGACTGGGTTGCATTGTACTAAACTTTGCAGTTGCCCTTGTCAAGCTTCTACAGGAACACTAGAACACTGAACGAGCTTAAAGTGAGTAATATTATGACAACAAAACCAACTTAAGCTCGATAAACGCACTGTATTATACAATAATATGCTGAAATTTTTCAAAATTTGGACTCCTATGGCGGCCATCTTGGAAAATGGCCGCCATATTGGAATTTCAGGTGGCCAGCACTTTTTTCTTAAAATCTACTATCCAGCGAATATTTATGCCAAATTTCATGCTTGTATCATCAAATGAACGATTGTTTGGGTAATCTGCTCCACTATAGATCATTCCTATTAATAGAAGAATCTAAATTAATCTCACTAAACTGTAAGAATGATAGGTTATTTTGCTAACAAAAGGAATGAACATCAGGAAATGTGATCTTACTACAGGCTAACCGGATATGAGAGACCCGGATATGACAGCAACCCGGATAAAATAGACTTCCACTCCCTAAAGCTATCTTATATCCGGGTTACACTGTACACAATTAGACTTTTTTTAAAGAAAAAAGTCATCTTTAATTAATTATTTAAGAAAACTGATTGAAAATGTATTTTTGTCTGTGTTTTTTATATATCCATAACTGTTAAATAAACTAGTGTTCAGGTCATAAAAAGCGTTATATGAAGTGTTCCCTACGTACCCAAACAAAATCGGTCAAACCCGGATATAAGAGGCAACAAGAGCGGTTATATCTCTTATATCCGGGTTAATTTGTATAAGAAACAGTAGTTTGCTTGCTGTGTGGATCTGTAGAAGGCATGGTTAAAAATAAATTAATAAAATAAAGAGGAATTCAGAATCACTTCAAGACTAATAAATGCTGACAGAAACCACGCTATAAGCATTCAATCTCCTGAAACCCAAACAGATTTACCAGAAAGATTAATTTGTAAAGAAACTAATAGGAAATGAAAGGGTTACTAGAAATATGCCTGAGTTCTACAAAATATGTCTAAATATGGCAGTAGGGTACTTTGATCACAACGTTGTAAAAATAACACTTGAAGTAAACACAGTAGTCCAAAAAATTACAATAATATGAATTATTAATCCTCATCCCCCAAATCCAGAAACAAAATAAAGAATGTAGAAAAGAGCAAACGAAAGAAAAATATTCAAGTTAATATTTCAATGACATAATTCTCATTCTGCTAAACTCTTATAGCGTAGTAACTAGTCACTGCTTATCAATACCCAAAGACGACTCAACGGGTTAATGAGTTTGTTTAGTGGACCGTCAAATAACAACGTGAGATTTGCTACCGATGGTTGAGACAAATCGATTATTTAATGAGACGACTCAAAAGAATTTATTAGCATTGAACTTGAAAACGAATATGTTCTAATTAGTTGGAAAGTAGCCGCTATGCATTATGTTCCACAAAGGGTAGTTATTGAAAAGGAACTTTGCTCATGGAAGATCCGTTTAGTTTTAATTATACAAAATACAAAAAGTAATTATACTGGTTGTAGCTAAGCGAGTGTTAGCGTGAATGTTTTACAGCCCGAAGCCATAGATTAGAGCTCAGTCAGGCACCTATTAGAAAAATACAAATCTGTGAAAAAGAGGAGACAAGTAACAGAAGATACAGTTTCTACTAGATTTCGAAGTCGGTTTTCTAATACATCGAAGAAAAAAAATCATTCCCAGCGGAAGATCACCAGATGTGACAGCAACACTCAATCCTAGGGAGTATTTGACTCACATACAGATGGAGGATAGCGTTATTAGTTATATACGTTCTGGAGAAGTCAAATGATTCAAACATTTTTTTCAGCAGCCACAGCAAAATTATGTAAGTCTTCCGTTTTTCTTCTAGATTGAAGGTCAATCATTTAAGTTTAGCACCACGAGTGTTTGATCAAGGATAAAGCTATTAATTCTAATTCTGACAGGGTGATAGTCCGAGTATCGATGGCGACATGATTAAAGCTTTCGTCTTAGACATATCTAAAACAACCAGTAATTTTCTATTTTTCCCTTTGTGCGAATCATTTAATTTTGAATGTTCATAGTATTCAATTTAAACATTGACATTTCTCCGCTTCACAACTAAAATAAATAAGCAAATCTTCTCTCTAAGATATTTTCTAAATTTATATTATTTTGCTTCATACAATTATTTATTACTTTTTTTTAATACAGGATTCTTTCATTTCTTGGGATATTTAAGAACTTGTTGGGTTACGAAGTTATTTACACGTCATTAAATCCCTGAACGATTGCTTGATTTACAGAAAGGCTTTCAACACGTGTTATTATCGCTGGGAATATTCTGGAAAAATCTTTTTCATCGGACTCCAGGGAAATCAGACGTGACAAGTTGAAGTCGTCGTTGGAGAACATAAATAATTTGTTTTATTGTTATTGGACTTAGATTGAAACGAACGAGCGTGCGATGAAAATTGAAAATAAAGTAGAAAATGGAAAGAGAAATTAGATTAAAGATGAGGATCGAAAAAAGATGAAGAGAAGAAAAGAGAGAGTAAAATATACTGTAGAATGAAATGAAGATGTAGAAGAGGGGTTAAGAAGGACCGAGCAGAGTAGAAAAGGATTAAAGGAGATGAAGAAAAGAGAAAGGATAAAGGAATGAGAATTGCGAAAAGAAACAGCGCGATGGAAAATAAATGCAATTAGAAAATGAAATAAAACTGAGAGAGAGAAAGATAGATAGATAGATAGATGGAGAGAGAGAGAGAGAGAGAGAGAGAATGATATTTGAAATTAAAAAAAAAATGATGAATTTCGAAAAGTTAGAAGAGGAACCAATATCAAAGAAAAAAAAAACAACATAATTTTAAAGAAATAAAGCACCATGTAGAAACAAAGGGACTAGGAATGAGAAAAATGAACGGTGTGCATTTATAACGGAATATGAAATCGTGTTGCAAAAGATTTGAATGCAGAAAGAGATGGAGAAGATTGAACACCAGTGGTGTGAAGTGGAGGCAGCAGAAGGGAGAAAATTAAAAAAAAAAACTCGATGAAAAATCGAAAATAATATAAAACATAAAAATCATCATATCATATGAATCCGAAGATTCTATGATTGGCATCGGTTTCTCCGATATATTTCTAGTCAGAATTCTTTCTATAAATACATCGGATACTTACGTTAGAACCCATAAGCCGTTTCAAAGTGAAAGCGATGTTTCTGGAACGAACACTATTCGAGATTTGGATACTCAGGTCTAAATTTTGCGTCGTTAACCCCTAGACCACCGTAACTCACTGTCAGTAATTTCCCCCACTTTATCTGTACCAAAATCAAAACGTAGATTCCATTAACAAAGCTTATTTCTTAGAAGTGCACGCCTGTGGGACTCTCTTTCGTTTGCCTGTTTCCAACCTGACAACAACTTGGATGTCTTCAAGTCCAACATAAACAAATTCCTGAAAAACCGCCCCCTTCTTAAGTAAGACACTTTATCAAATCTCCATTACTAACGATTACTACGATATTATCCCATTGATTACTGTACATACAATAACCCTTATCCCCGAGTGGCCTCCGGGCCTTGATAAGTGGTGACTTCCATGTAAAAAAAAAACTCCCATAAGATAAAATGAAACACACACACATATGAGCACAAAAGATATAAGAAAAAGCAAAGGGTTTATAATAAGTCGGATAAGGCTTCTAGTCGGCCATGAATGACGCAACGATAGCAAACTACCTCCTTTGATTAAACAGAAGAGTTTCATTCGAAATTCTATACTGATTTTCTAGTTCCATATAAAAATTCCAAACAAACGTGAAGAAGGGCAGTAATTACATGGACTGAAACGTTGCGTAGAAACACGCCAAGGTGCGAAAAACATAATCCGACATATTATAACTAAGAAAAGAATAAAAGAAAACGAAAAGAAAAGATAAAAAATGAAATAGAGAAATAAAAGATGTAAAAAAAAATATAAAAAAGAAATCCAAGAAGATAAACAAAGATCATAAAGAGATGAGAAAACTATATAGAACATACACAGAACAAAAGAATCAACGATATATATATATATATATATATATATATATATATATATATATATATATATATATATATACTAGCAGGGGTGCCCGGCGTTGCTCGGGTGTTTGGAGGTGTATGCTGTGCAAAAAAAGCAAAAAAACAAAAAAATGGTTAATTTTTAAAAATTTTGACCCCTATTATGACCCCTTAAAATTTATAGTTTCGGGCTCAAATTACTTTATTAAATAAGATCCAGGTTCAAGGAACCTATATCTAGAATTTCAAGTGTCTAGACCCAAAATTGTCGGAGGAGTTTGGTAGAGTTCTTAAAGGTCAAATCGTTGAAATTTGACCCCTTAACAGCCAAATTTCTGGCTGACACCCGTCACATCGATTTTCCCAAATCTCAGTACCCGGTATTTCAAATTTCGAGTCTATAGACTAAAAATTGACAGAGTTATTGCGTAGGGAAATGTACACAGACAGACAGACAGACAGACACGTTCACTTTTATATATATATATATATATATATATATATATATATATATATATAAGTTTCGTGGTTTTATTTTAAATTCGAAAAAAACAACATATAGAGGTATATATTCGATTTAAGAATTTATTGCTTGACAAAGGAATATATAGAAAGGATTATTTTAATTTCCTTAATCCATGTATTTTCAACAATGGCTTGTTCCACCTTATATATATATGTGGCTGTTCGGCGTAGCCTAGTTGTAATATATGCTTAGATATGATTCTTTAAATTTATGCAGATTTCATATTGATTACTATAAAAACATTATTACAGTATTATTATACTGTCCCTAATACATAGTAGTGATTTTTAAAAAAAAATTATAAATGATATGATTGTATCCCGTCAACTAGAATTGAAACCAAAACCAGTTTTAGTCATTACAGTTTGAGCTATTTTCAGATGGATAAAAATTAGTTAAAAATGAATCTACTTTGAAGAAACACTCATCTAGCAGTAAACACTATATTTTCAGATGGATAAAAGTTAGTTAAAAATGAATCTACTTTGAAGAAACACTCGTCTAGCTGTAAACACTATCAATAATTCCCCCACTCTTTATCTGTGCCTAAACCTAAACGTAGATTCCATGAACAAAGCTTCTTTCTTAGAATTGCACGCCTGTGGAATTGTCTTCCGTTTTCCTGCTTTCCGGCTGACTACAATATGGTTGTCTTCAAGTCTAACGTAAATAAGTTCTTGATGAGCCGTTCCATATAAGTTATCAAATTTACCAAAATTGTCATTACTAATGATTACTATATTGTCCAATTTCTACTGTACACTCTTTAACCCTTATCCTTGAGTGACCTCTTGGCCTTGATAATGTGGGGATGCCTATGTAAAAAAAAGAAAGTATAAATGTATATTTGCGCACACGTAGAAGTAACAGATTAAGTCGACTTACAACGCCAAGTTTATTTCTTCAATTCAGTCCCTTAATCTTTATTTTATCGGCTCAAAACTAAATCAAATTTGTTCCGCAGATTCAATTCCCAGTAAACTTTGAAATCTGTAGAAAAAACATTCAATGAGACCGTATTACAAACAGAGAAAAGTCATTATTTATATTATGTGTGTGCTAGAACTTTATAATACTAAATTCTACACAAGTATGCACAATGTACAAACATATTTATAAATCTTACTGAGCGTAAAAGCTGAATGAAAAGAACCATCCAATAGAAAATCATAAAAAATAATAAATAATTAATAAAGTCCGTTATTTAAAGGAATATGAAAATTTGTTAATCTTTAAAAAGTCACGCTTATATACATGACAATGTATATTTAGAATTCTGTTTGAATAATTTCATAATTGAAATAGTAATATCAATTTCAGTTCGACAAAAATATCCATTTTATATTTATATGTTATTTTAGATAAAAAATTCATGTGTGTGTATGGAACGGTCTCTACCGAACAACTCTGCTAATATTTTGTCTACGGGCTTGAAACCTGACATATAGGAGTTTCGGACATCTGAAACAAATGAGATTCGATCTGAAGGCTGTAATCATAGCTGCTAAAGCGTAAAACTAGAAGCTTGTCGACGAAAATCGTCTAAACTAATAGCTTCTACGCATGCGCAAATATACATTTATACATTTGCCGATGTTATGTTTAAAGTTTCGGCATGTATATGGACTTAGATTATTTAATAACAAATAACGTTGTAAGTTGGTATAGATTTTGCTTTTAATTTTAGATGATAGCATACAAGTTATATTTTTTCAAACTTTGGAAATCACTATTATATACGGGGTAAAATATAATAATCAATAGAGAATAATATAATAAATACGGAGTTTGCAGAAATTCAAATGGATTAAAATATCATATGAAGCCTATTTTACGAATAGGTAATGTAGGAGGCCTGCTTGTCAAATAATAAAAGAGAAGAGATGAGTGAGAGTAGAAGTTACACATAAAATAACGAAGGAAATATGGCGACAATGATCACGTGATCATGATAAATTATATAAATAAGATTAACATCCAAAATGTAATGCGAAAATAAATAAATAAAAGATAAGGAAAGAAACAGAAGATTTGGTAAACAAAGTTGAGTATATATGAAAAGAGAGGAGAATAAACAGATGAAAAAGAAAAAAAAGAAAGTGCTCAAAGAAAAGAATAAGTAAAAAGAAATAGAGGATAAAGAAATAGGTTTGAAAGAAATAGTGAAAAAAGAAAAGAAAAACGGCGATAAAAAGAGGACAAACATGATGGTTGCATAGGAGGATAAAGTGAAGAATAAGCTTGATGGGAATCAGGCGGAAGTAGAGGAAGAAGAAGAGATAGAGAGAAGGAAAATGGATGAGAAGATAGTTAAAAGAGAAAGAACAAATACATTTAAGATAGGTTGATGTGAATAATATAGACTATCTCTACTCTTCTAGAATGTTATGCCTATATGAGAGTATCGTCTATCTCAACAAAGTCACTATTCACTTGTGCATGCATGCTGGTGCATCAAACAGAATCTTCTTGGGACAGTCTGCAGTTTGGCATGCGTGCTACGTGACTAGCCCAGCGAAGTTAAAGTTCTATCAGGAATGTAAGGGATACTTGGGAGCTCTGCACGAGTGAGGACTTCTGTTTCTGATATCCTTTCCTGGCAGCTCATGCTATGCAGTCTCCGCAGCCAAGAAGAATGAAAATACGTAATAAAATATAGGGGCTGATAATAATTAAGATATGAGCAAGTAAAGTAAATTAGATATGAGGGAACATAGAAGATAAAATACAAAAAGGGAGAAGGAAGTAAATGCCAGATGAAAGAAAGAACGTGAAGCGCGTTAAGACGGAAGAGAAAATGCGAGAAAGAATGATAGAAGGAAAGGAATAAATGAAATTATCAAGCATAAGAAAATTAAACAAACGACGAACAATAAAAGATAGAGGACGACGATGGCGAAAAAGAAAAAATAACTATAATATTGTTCGTATTCGATAGCTATGACATCGACATATTACTGACATATTATTTCTATTGTCATGAGAAATTAGATAGTAGCGCTGACTTCAAATACCGACTCTACAGTTTGTGTTCATTCGAATTACCTTTCAGAAAGACAGAAAAGTCAAGGATTATATTTAATTCTTCCTAGAGGCAGATAGATATGGCACCACGTCGATGAAATGGCATTCGAAAAGCCTCGGGCGATTAGAAATAAACTAACCCTTCTTAAAAGGTGGAAATGCAACGCCTGCGTTAGTGTGTATTTTAGTATTGAAAAGGGTCATAAGCACCATACTTCAGATAATAAAGTACAAGTCACTTTATCAATGGCCTAAATCTAGTGACTTTCATGCCGAGAGTTCCCATTTATGATATCTGGCATCGCCTGCAAATCCTGGTCGGCGCAATCACAAAAAGCAGACAAAATAATCTGTTTTGCACCAACGTGATTGAATTCTAACCCAGTTCTCATTAGTGTTAATCGAGTCATCATTTTTTTCCAGTCGGTCAAATGCGTACATGTTTTCAATCGACAGTCACCCAGTCAATATCAGGGTGCGTCAGACGCTCGAATTCCGGTAATGTGACCGGCTCATCTCTATTTTTGAACTGTGTGCAGATCTAAATTAAACAGTTTTTCAGCGGAAAATGCGAATGTCTGATCGGATATTTTCTAATAAACGAAAATATTACAACTAAGTAACACTCTAAATAACAAACAAAATATGCCCAATCATATCGTAAAAACATATTACATTAAAAAAGAACTTCATCTATTTATATCAATAATACTATTTTATTTACCTCTGCTCCAAGATGTCAGACATAAGGCCATTGTTGAGCTTGATGAAGATGTTCATGTGCAACAAATTAATTCGAATTTAACATACCGAGGATTTCTGTCCGTGTCGTTTACCACTTAATCAATGTAACCACCCATTATTTAAGCCTATAATTATGGGCGATTTTTCGGCTGGTTACCACCACATGGTACGAGTTATCATAAAGTTTCTGCTGATCTACTTCAAGATTTTCTGCTGCATTGTTGACGTTTCGTTCGCTTCATGCTGTTATTCGACTCTCGTTGGATTCGTCCAGTGGCTATTTGATTCATTTATTTATCCGCTTGATATATTTTATGCTGCACACAGTTAACTTGGATTCAATATTTCAAAGTAATGGCACATTTCTTACCGTTAACAAATTTATTCATATTTCCGAAGAAACAATATGAATAAACAATATAAAAAAACAATATGAAAAAACAATATACAAAAACAATATAAAAAAACAATATGAATAAACAATGGGATACTAAAATGTATGTACCCTTCATACTTGCTTTCAAGTTCAAGCAGATGATAGCAGTGGAACATTTTGCACTTTGGAATTAAACGTCGGATGCAACATGGTTAATTCATCACACTACAACCGCTTCTAATAAATTTCCTTTTCGCTTTCTGTATAACACACTTAACGGAACTTTTATTAGCAAAATTAGTTCCCTAGAATTACAATACTATGGAACATATTACCACGAGGCAACTTCTCAACTGAATTACCGTTTTCGAGTCAAATGTAAACAGATTCTTGTTGAGATTTCTTATTCATTTTCTAACCAGTTAGTACATAGTTATTAATATCATTGTAATTTCACCGTCCAATTAAATTACAATTATCCTGAGTGGGTTTGGAGCCTTAGTAAGCTTCAGGTCGTTTGTGAAAACAATAAAAACCATCTAATCAAACCCAGCTAATTCCGTACATGAGCGCAAATAAAGTTTATGTCTGGATCTTCTCAATGATACTGAAGTGACCTTTTCCGTTTTGAAAAGGCCTTTGTGTTTACGCTAAAGCGTACACTACAGCTGATTTATATGTGATATGGGACGGGGAGAACCTAGCGTTGGCACGTCAGGAGTGCTGTCAACCCATAGGTTGTCCTTCCCGTACATAACAATATCTGTAATAGTGTGTTTGCCTCGATTATTTACTAATGCATTACTTTCAATTAGCTTTAGACGCAGAATTCTGTTTCGCTGCTTCCGATATCGTTTAGATCCAAAACAGTGTGCAATTTATTCGATTTCACTTCTTTGATTGGCTTATTAAAGACGGCGCGACCTTGGCTACTTAGGAATGACTACACCCTATCATTTGGACCAATAAGGCACGGAAGTAAAATCTCCAAGGAAACGGAAATCAATTTGATACAGAAACGAGGGAACTTATGAAGCGTAGCCTAATCACATGGTTATATAAGAGTTTATTACGTTTGTATAAATGTGTGAGTATGCTTGTTTGTATGTAAATACACGCACACAAACACTCATTCACATACACACCCATTTATATACACACGCATACACACAAACACACACAGATATATACATATATATATATATAACACATACACACATATATATATGTATATATATATATATATATATATATATATATTAAATGAAGTTTAGAAATGCTATAAGATAACAGATTGTACTATACTGAGATCCCAAAGTCCATATAAATCTTATTAGCTCTTGTCAACCTCTGTTCTACTACTAAACGCTGTACTAGAGAGTACTTTCCCCACTTATCTGTCTTTTCTTTATATATCTCCTTTTTCTTTTTAATGCATAATATCGACCAAATGCCTTCAATTAGCCTTGGCATCAGATATATAGCTTAGATAACATTATAATTCATTTGTAATTTTATCTCGAATGAGAGCTTACAGAATTTTTTCTTTCTTATGTTGGTTCAATATTCTATTAAACTTTTACTATTTTCGGTAATTTTAGTATAAGAATATATATTTTTTTCACATGTGTTAATTATATTCGAAATTTTGTGTTAAAACTGGTTCCCCAACAAAATGAGGGTGGACCTGTGAATTCGCCATTGTCCGTTTGTTCCTCCGCACTTTCTCAATAGATACGGCTTGAAATTTTGTGAAATGTTACAAGCCTTCATGATCGCGGTGTCTGGAGTGATGAATACCTAGGCTGTTTTTACAAAAGCGTTCACCTGGCTAAATGGAAAAACAATAAAATAATTTTTCTTTTTTTTTTTACACAGTGATCACCACTTATCAAGGCCCGGAAGCCACTCAGGGATAAGGGTTATTGCAAGTACATTACGTTAGTGACGAGATTTACTGAAGTGTTTACTAAAGGGGGCGGTTCATTAGGAATTTGTTAACATTAGACTTGAAGACATCTAAGTTGTAGTCCGGAGGGAAGCAGGCAGACGGAACAGAGTTCCACAGGCGTGCAGTTCTAAGAAAGAAGCTTTGTTCATGTAATACGCGTTTTGATTTAGGCACAGATATAGAGTGGGGGAAATTTTTCACAGTGGATTCAGCTAGACGGGTGTTTTTCGTGAAAGATTGGCGAGGGGGGACCAGAAATTGGAGTTCAGACGAGCATCTGCCATGGAAATAACGATAAAACAAGGACAGGCTCGCAACGTCTCTTCTGTGGGAGAGAGGTTGCAGGGTAGAGAAAAGGGCATCCCCCACTAAGCCACGAAGTCTATTTTGTACTCTGTCAAGGCAGGATAGGCTGTTTTTAGCAGCTCCTGTCCAGATATGGCAACAGTATTCCATTCTTGGACGTACTTGGCTTTTATATCGATAGAGAATTGCATCAGTAGTGAGATATCTTCTGGAGCGGTAGAAGGATCCCACCATCTTTCCAGCGACCTTGGCAACAGACTTGAATGTACGTGTTCCATTTCAGATCAGGAGTAAAGGTCAAACCCAGAAGCTTGTCAAAACACGGGGCCTCACCCAGACGAGAGCCATCCATCACAATTGATGCCAGATGGGGATCAGAGCGTTGATGATGATTATCAAATAGGCCAAAAAGTCATTCGAATAATAATAATAATAATAATAATAATAATAATAATAATAATAATAATAATAATAATTATAAACCTGATACAGGCTCCTGCTGTGAATAAACAACAAAGGTTATCAATTTACAAAAATGTTACAAACACGATTTTTGAGAGCACATTTTGGCAAATCATTACACAGCCAGGTCAATTCTTAAAATGTCAGTGGTCGAATAACATTCGGTGGGTCTCACTACAGTGATAATACCGCTTCAAACGACCGTTTCAAGTATTCACAAACGGTTATATAATCATAACCGAAAAGTCCCTCGTTATAAGTTTACGATACAAGCAAGATAACAATCAATTTGTGGAATTCCTTCCCAAGAACCACTAATCCATAACCATCACCGACAATAATAATCTACAAGTATATTTTCATATAGCAGTGTTTTCTTTTTTTTTAATGCAGTTAAAAAACAGAGGGTTAAACTTGAAACACTGCATATTAATGAATAAGTGCTATTAACGAGAGCAATTAATGGAAACCAGACACCCCTGAGGCACGATGTTCGTAAGCACTGTGAAAACGTCTGATTCGCTGAACAACAACACAACACAAACACCAACAGTACTATCATACTCAACTAATACTTATTATATAGTAGAAAAAAGCGTTAAATATTTATTTAACTCGAAATTATATTTTATTTGGTTAATCCAGAAACAAAAAAATAGTTACTTAATTAGAATTCTAGTTACTTAATTAGAATTCTAGTTATTTAATTAGAATTACTCACATAATTAGAATTACTTACTCTAGTTTCTTAATTAGAATTATCACCAGAAATGTTTTCCCCATCTTTCTTTCAATGAATTTTATTGTCGTCACACGCCATCGTAATATTGACATAAACTCAAGAGACGCATTTCATTCCTGAAAGTGTTTAATAAATTCAAATAAAAATGCTAAATAAAACAAAGAGGTAATAGAACGTATGGAAATGTCATGAAAATTAAATATACGAGAGAAATTAATTTGCAGATGGCGAATAAACGTGGATCACGAAGATTATGAAAAAAAAAACTAAATAAATATGGAGAGAAGACGGAATTTATGATATACAATTAAAAGACAAATAGGAAATGCAAGGATTTTTATTGCTACCAGCAAAATCAATGATAGCAACCTTTAAAATCCAGATATTTATAGGATACAGAAATACAGACATCATGGCAGCAAGTGGCCTCATAAAAAAGATTGTCAAAAACTACCTGGCAATCATATTCGGTTAATCAAGAGCAAGGGAGATTCACACAATTGAGCTTAAAGGAACGGTCCAAATCTTAAGAAAGATATCTCGGTTTGAATATATCAGTTAGCGGGAGACTCTTTAACATCCGGTTGAATGCTCTTCCACCAGTTTAAGTAAATTGACAAGAAAATTTTTTAAAAATGCAATAAAAAAATTTAACGTTGGATATGGTACTTCAAACTTTCAGGGTCCTGGCTATGACCTTAAACTATATCCAGTAATGAGGCTCCAGCTTGCGGGATTTGGGGAGTGTGGAGCCACCCTTTAATTACCATTGCTCCCAGGTCCACTCTGACTCGGATGGTAGTACCTGTTAGGGTTCCAACTATGGGTTAAATAGAAACCGACTTAAAAACAACAAATATATTCTATTTAAAAAAATTCTTCAAAATCTTTGGATTCGGCATTAAATAACCGGAAAAGGGTTGATATGCCGTAAAACAAAAACAACCAATCAAACTTTCAGGCGGTACAGATAAACGGGCATGCTTTTTTACTTAAGGAATGTAGGCAAACCAAAATGTATTTTTAATTTAAGGATACCAAGCCAACGCGCATATTCTTTTTTTAGTTTAAAGGTAACTGGCAAACAGACTTGTTTATTTTTAGTTTAAGGGTAACATGACAATAAACATTTTTTTTTAATTTAAGACATTATTTTTAACTTTAACGGTAACAGAAAACCAGGCATTTTTTCAAAAGCTTAATGGTAACAGGCCAACGATAATGTTTTAATTTATGGATAACAGGCAAACAGACTTTATTTTAACAATTGAGAGGTAAAGGTCAAGCAACATTTAAAAAAAAAAATTAAGCTTAGCAGGACAACATGTAAGTTTTTCTTTATTAAAGGTCAACGGAAATCTTTTATTTTTTTTAATTTAAGGTTAACAGGCCAGCAGACATGTTTTTAGCATGTAAATGGGCACTTTTAAAAAATTTATAGGCATGTTTTTTTTTTCCTTTGTTTTAAGATTTTTGCCTACCAAACTCTTCCGTCAGTCTTTTTGTCTGCAGGTATGAAACTTAATATATATATATGTGTTTGAACCCACGCGAAAAATTTTGTTTGGGGTTTAGCCGGGAAAATTGATGCAAACGTGTGAAAATTAAAGCAATGGAATTTGCCAGGTGACAGTGGAACGAATATGCATGCGTAACCTAATAGCTAGTGGTTCATGCTTTAATTTTTAGCCTTGCAGCTAACATATCTGTATTGCGCAGTCATTAATGTCAAAGGAAAAATAAATCGTAAGCTAAACGCTTTGGTTCTGATCATAGGTTGTGGCGTACGAGTTATTTAAATTTTTTTTAATTCATTACTATATATTTGGCCAATATAATATAATATATAATGAAATGATTGCAGAGATTTTCCTCTGGACCAAAATACGGTAAGTTTGTAACAACATATACCGTCTATAAATTTATTATGTATACGTTATTAGTCACTATGTAGCTTTAGAACGACATTTAACATACATTTAGTCTTTACAATAAAATCCTGCATTACATCTTAGGCGCAACATCATCACAATCGCACCTTCTATAGACGAAGTAGTTTCTATTTTCCCTCTAAATCTAAAGTCCTCCCAACGCCCCCAGTAAAATCCCGGAATATATATATATATATATATATATATATACATTATAATTATATTGCCATGACACACTTCTTAACTTGATCATACACTCATATGCATACAATTATCTTTCCACTTCCCGGTTAGAAAAATAATAATTTCTCCTTACTTACATTCCGGCTATTCTTGTTGATATAGAACACACAAAGTTATTATTCAATATTACACACCTTCTTAGAAAAATTGAACACGTCAAACCTTCACAAATATGGTCGCTCCCTCTACACGAATTAATACTATTATGACTTTTAAACAAAATATTTTTTACACGCTTATACCTTTACAAATATGGCCGTTCTCTCTATACGAAGCAATACTAAAAAACGTAACATGCGGCCGAAGCCGAGGTTGAACTTACCTTACAAATTTTTAGTGTAATTCAAATCGTAGCTGAATACTTGATGCTTCGCTAGGGCTATCAAGGGTATTTTTTTATTGTGACTCCATCACTAGGTGGGTTGCCTACCACGGCTTAAGGGGATCCCATCAACTCCCGAAAAAAGAATAAACCGCGCCAGTGTCCCAACCTGGTACTTTACCTCACGATACATACAGCGCCTTGCCTTTCAATATGGTCACCCATCTGGTACTGCCCAGGCTCAACGTTGCTTAACTTCGGTGATCTGGCGAGAATCGGCGTGTGAACTTGATTGTGCCGTACACTATTATACCAAATACATATTTTTAACGCTCATAATCATAGATTGACATATTAAGTCACCACATTTAGGCGTAAATATCCCCCAAATACAAAAAAGAAATCTGAAAGCAAGTACATAACATTTACGGGTGGGTGACAACGATACTATTCCGTTTTTTTTTGTTTTACTTTGTTTTTAACGGGTCTTTTCCATTTATAGTGTTTTCCAATCTTTATGCACATATTAACATCCCGCAGATATTAAAACAAAACAACATTGAAACTTTACATTTTTTAATTATGCTTATCATTATTTACATTACTATGCCTACATAAGCCGATTAGAATTCGTTGACGCACAAATCTCATATGTATGTATTTTACTTTAGACAATTTATAAACACTTTTTTTTCATTAACATAGATTTTATTTTCTTTAGTTACATAGTATTTGCGCCTGGGGAACCTGATAGCGAGTATCAAGGTTAAATATTGAATAAATATTCAGACAAACCAAGCCATATTACCCACTCACAAGATGGGGTGTCTATTCATAGAGCCGTTCTTTTTATGGGGATATGGCGGGTGACCAGAGGAGGTTGGGGTTGTCCGTTCCGAAACCCGTTCTAGGCATGAAGATGGGCAGCAGCAGCAGCAGCAGCAACAACAACAACAACAACAACAACAACAACAACAACCGTATTGAATTGTTTTAATGCGGGGGGGGGCTGTTTGATAACAGACCAATTGTTTTTTTTAAGATAAATCTTCGGTTAACCCACACACTTTCCTTTAAAATGACGACTTTTATATGTTTTCCACTATGCTGATTAATGATGTGATTTTTATTTGGCGGATACAAAGAGTTTTCGCGATATAAATGCACTTTAAATCACTGACCACCAGATTAGTACGCACGGGCAAGGAACACAGCTAATTGTATCCGATTAACGCTGTCACCCGCAAAAGTTATTTGTTGATTCATAGAATTTGTGCGTGGGGATCCTGACAGCGATTATCAAGGTTAAAATTGTGGCAACTATTTTTACAGTCACCCAAATACTAAAATGGGATGTTCATTCCGAAAGCCGTCCTTTACATGTGGATGTTACAGGTGATCATTTCAAAAGATGATTTTTACATGAGGATGTTGGATGTTGGGGAATAACAAAAACAACATCAACAACAGCAGCAACAAAAACCGTACTTAATTTTTTTTTACGAAAGGAGAAGAGCATGTTTCAACAGGGCAACGCCGGTTAAATGGTCCTGCTAGTACTACAATAAATACGAAATCTGCATTAATGCATATCTCATATTTTACCGTATTTACGACCGGGCTATACCGTATATATATATATATATATATATATATATATATATATATATATATATATATATATATATATATATATATATATATACGGTATAGCCCGGTCGTAAATACGGTAAAAAAATAAATAACAAAGGAACAACAAACATAATTGCAAAAAACCCTTGTTCAAAATTATTGGCACGGTTTTGTTTTTCTTTTAGTATCAGTATAATATCAATCAATTTCCGGTTTACGTGCTTTCTGAACTTTTTTATAGCCATATTATGCTTGTTTAACGCTAATTCAGTGAATAATTTTTTTAGATAATTTTTAGATAGCGATTTATTTAAACTATTATAAGTGACTAAATTATAATTTTCAATCGCCATGGTTAAAACTAAGGAACACAGCGAAGACGTCAGGAAGCTTGTTGTAGCATGCCATACCAATGGGGAGGGCTATGATAAGATTTCAAAGAAGCTAAACCTTCCCAAATCCACTGTTAGAGCCATAATAAACAAGTTCAAATCGCAAGGCCACGTTATGACTGGGTTCAAAAACAGCCCACAGAAAATGGACTCTGATTTATCAAAGTATGATAGCTTATGAAAAGGAAGCGTTGTAAATTTATGTTGAGTTTGGGGTTATCAAAACCAAAGCAAAATATGATGAAAGTAAAAAATAAAATAGATACACGCCATAATTTATTATACAATATTTGCTCACACTGAAACACTTATCACAATTTTCTGTGGATCTATATTAAAAAAACCTTGTTAAAATTTGTGGCATATATCCAGTCTATGGAGGTCAGTCGCGAACGAACACCCATAATTTTATTATACCATATTCCTTAAAACTGAAACATAATTATCAAAGTATACTTACGCAGATAGATATGAAAAGTCTTTATTAAAGTCTGTGACTATTTCCATTCTATGGAGGCCAGGCGCGAACGCAGCCCACACAATTTTATTATGCCATCCCTATTTAAGTTAAAACGTACTTATCAAAGTATTCTAATGTACATCTATATCAAAAACACTTGTAAACGCTTTTTTTTATTTTTTATTTTTTTTATTTCCATACTTTGTAGACCAGGCGCGAACGCCGACCCCACAATTTGAATGAACCACCGTTCTGTCAGATCAAACATACCCATTCCTGTGTCTCGATACATCTTCTATCATTATATGTAATTAGTTTTTTTTAAAAAATAGTCAACCGTATAGGAGCCTATTCGTGTCCAGACGCACACACTCACACATTCAGCTTTATATATATATATATATATATATATATATATATATATATATATATATATATATATATATATATATATATTCTCATGCACAGGCAGACAGTTTTGCTGTATCACAGCTCTTCAGTGCGGCTAGAAAAGCAACTTCTTTTAGCCGGGACAGTAGCGACAGTCAGCTCTAATAATTGTTACGCTATATAGCTGCTGTTAAGGTCTGAGTATGCGATCTTACAATGATTTAAAATTGTCCAAACCCCAACGTTCTATTTGTTTACACTAATAGCATTGATTTATACGCTAACGACAGTTTGGATTCCTCTGCCCAATTCGCTCAACCGAAGATTGGAAAAAAATTATAGTAATCCGCATACAGATTTTTTTCGCTGTATCACATGTTTAGTTCGGGTAAACTAGCAACTTAGCATCTATATATATATGTATATATATATATATATATATATATATATATATATATATATATATATATATACTAGAATATTATTAATTTGCTAAAATAAATATTTTTAGTTCTATTGTCACACTGTTTTTTTTTTCTTCTGAAAATTACATCGACGAAGGGGGTTTAAAAATAAAGAAATGATTACAAACGAAATATTTCTTTGATAAAAAAAAAGCTACGCGAAAACGCGAAAAGAAAATTCCTATCCTTCATGTTTTATTATTAGTCTTACTTCGCTTTTAAATATAACCATATACGCATTTCTTGTTGCTGTTTCAACTTAACTACAAATGTCATGGTTACTTTTACAAAATAATGTGTCATTTTGTTGCTAGACAATACTGATACCTTAGATTGTATCTGCTGATCCCTTGCAGAAAGTGTGCAGAGCATTTGTTATGAAATCGTTCTAAAGAAGACCGCAGATTCTCTATCGATGTTTATTGTTCGTTTGTTGTGAATTTGTTTGCCACTACGATACAACAACAAAAAATGGCAATTTGATTTTGGTTATTACAGCTATTGCTAGATTAAAAATAATATTCTGTTTAAAATTCATTTTATTTTAACGTTCGCTTATTTGGTTTAATGTAAATTCATTCGTGTTTCTTCTATTTTACTCATCCTATCTGCATTCTGCTTTCCATCTCCCGTTTCTCTGCTATTCTATCCATTTACTTATAACATTTCCGACATTCTTCGTATTATCTGTGCTTTCATGTTCTTTCATGTGCAGAATAGAGTGCGAGTAAAATTGATCTTGACGTATCACATGACAAACGGAAATTAAAATATTTCTTTTTAAGAACATTAAACCATGGGGCAAGGCGTAATCTCTGCGGATACTCCAAAAAAGCGCTTTCGTCTCAGTATAAGAAATCCAGAATTCTCTGTGCGTGTTCTTGCTCAACATGACAACCGGCTGTGACGATAGCTACTATGTGAAAACCGGTAAAAATAAATTTAATGAATTTTATATATATACATATACATATATATATATATATATATATATATATATATATAGTTATAAACTACTTCGTTTACTCACATAAAATTAATATACGAAAGTATAAATTTATGCGTAAACTTTAAGTATTTACTTCAAAAGTGCTCAATACCAAGGTAGAGCCAGTTAGTAAGTTATAAAATATATATGGCGATTAAGCTACACTGAATATTCCGCGTTTCATCCACTCTAGGAGTCCTAGAGTGGATGAAACGCGGAATATTCAGTGTAGCTTAATTGCCATGTATATATATATATATACAGTTGTGCCCGATATTATTCATACCCCCCCCCTTGAAAATTGAGTTTATTAGGTGTAACTTTGTTAGAATTTATTGTTTACGTCCATATTGATACATATTCTTAATAAACCTCTTCTGATCATTTTCGTCATTTTAAAATCTCGAGATACTTGTAATAAAAGAAATATACAGCTATTTATAAAATCTGCAATGTTCAAAAATAATCATACCCCCTTATTTTTTCAGTATTAATCGAGTTTCTGACTGTTTGTTTCCTGTTTGATTCTTATTTTGAATGCTTTTATACAACCTTTGATTAATTTCATTTCGTTTTTTGCATTTTTCAGAAATTAAAATGATATCAACTGAAAACCAATAAAAGAATAAAAATTATTAGAATGGGGAAGAAAAAAGAGCTTAGTAATGATCTTAGGACTAAAATTGCGAATTCACATAAGGATGGTTTAGGTTAAAAGTCAATTTCCAAGAAATTTGAGGTCCCTACAGCAACAGTACAGAGCATCATCAAAACATTCCAGAGCCACTACACAACAAACAACTTGATTGGTAGAGGAAGGAAAAGGAAACTGTCTGCTAGAGCCACCAGTAATATTGTAAGAAGTGTTAATGCAAATCCAACCACCACTACTAAGGACATTTTAGAAAATCTGGAGTCTTCTGGCATAAAAATATCAAGGCAAACATTGCAAAGGACTCTGCATGAAAATGGTCTGAAAGGAAGAAGACCAAGAAGGACTCTATTGCACACCGGAAAACACCTTGCAGCACGTCTAAAGTTTACTAGGAACCATGTGAATTCTCCAGAGTCCGTTTTCTCAAGTATTTTGTGGACTGACGACACAAAAATTGAATTGTTTGGCCATATGGATGTTTCTTACGTTTGGAGGAAGAAAGGAGAAGCTTACAACCCAAAGAACACCATACCCACGGTGAAACATGGTGGTGGTAGCCTAATGTTTTGGGGCTCCTTTTTGGCTAGTGGTCCAGGTAGTTTGGTCAAGATAGATGGAACCATGAAGAAGGAGCAATATTTGGAGATACTCCAGAAAAACATTAGACAGGATGCGGAGAAGCTCCATTTAGGACCAAACTGGGTCCTTCAACAGGATAATGATCCAAAACATACTGCCAAAATAGTCAAGAAATGGTTTGAGGATAATCAAATTAATGTTTTGGAATGGCCTAGCCAGAGTCCCGACCTGAACCCTATCGAAAACCTCTGGCACATATTGACAACTGAGGTTAAAAAGCGGAAACCTAGAAATTTGAGGGATTTGGAGAACTACTGCATTGAAGAATGGTCAAAAATCAGTGTTGATGCTTGTAAAAACCTTGTTGATAAATATCCAAAACGGTTACAGGCAGTTATTAAGAATAAAGGGCATGCTATTGACTATTAGTAAGAGAGGTATGAATAATTTTGAACTAGTGCCATTATTGTTTTTCTTTGTATAATGTTTCAAACTTGCATAATTTATTTATTTGTTGAGTTTAAATTAAATGCTTATGCTTGATTTATTGTTTGAAATCCCTTTAATATTGTCTACCTTCTGGTTTGAGCAATAATCTTATAGAAATCTCAAAGATCCGAGGGGTATGAATAATATCGGGCACAAGTGTATATATATATATATATATATATATATATATATATATATATAATTATTTTTTGACTATAATAATTAAATACCTACAGACACTAGTGTTTCATCCTTTCGGGATTCTTCAGTGCAGGGTGTCACGATTACTACCAGTCGAACGATTCGAACCCCGCGACACGAGACATCTCTGGTTCGATTATATATAGATATATAACTACTTCATTTACTCACATAAATTTAATATACGAAAGTATAGATTTATGCGTAAACTTTAAGTATTTACTTCAAAAGTGCTCACTACGTAGGTAGAGCTAGATAGTAATTTATAAATTACTATTACTATTATATTTTATAAATTACTATATATATATATGTATATATGTTTGTATATATATATATATATATATATATATATATATATATATATATCAGTGGCGACTCTAGCCTATTATAGTTACTCGTGCGCCCCACTGCGCTCTGTCAGCTTCAGTTCCAAACTCATGGTCCGTGGACACAAAGTAAGTCATCATAGTTGCTATTGCGTGATTCTCCATTGTATAGCACAGATTGACTAACGTACCTTGACAGTATCAGTTCATGTTTGTCCTGATTTATACGTGAAAAGCAAGCAAGACCAAGAATAGAGTTTTTCCTCAGATTTACTCACACATAACGAGTCAATGTCATTAAACGATTTGGATTGGAACGAATGAGTTCTAATCTTATTCACCAATGAAGGAGTTGAGCGCCCAACTTTGATAATTTCTTGCTTCTCGACTACATTTCTCTGGCCAAACGGTTTATTTTTAATCAATTTTGAATAACATTGACCGAGTTATTGGTCGTGCCGGGCACGAGTGGCACTAGTCCCATCTCCGTCCCTGATATATATATATATATATATATATATATATATATATATATATATATATATATATATATGGAGTAATTTTTGAAAAAGTAATGGGAATTAAACTAAAAAGAATATTCCGCGTTTAATCCTCATGAGGATTCGTTCGACTATTTCATGGCATCGATGTTGATTTGTGTTTTTGTGTAATCACGTCGTCCATGGCAACCACATATTTTGTATTCACACGCGCTTTTATCCTATTCAATGAGCGCGCGTTAAAAGGCAAGATTTTACGTGGTTTCTCATTCACAGTTTTTAAATTATGTTTTGTGAATGATAGGTTTCTATTTATTTGTGTTGAAAAGTGACTTAGTTTTAATCTGGATGTTTTTTGCTGATATTTTATTTTATATCCGTGTATTTGTTTATATGTTAATACAGTAATTATTATTATAATAAAATTATCATTTTGATTTTCGTTGTTATTATTTATTCACGTTTTTGTGTTGTTATCCTCCCATCAAGTTTATTTTGTGCATACGGATGTTGCTATTTAACTTCTGCAGTTTAATTAATTGTACGGTTCTTTAAAGTTATGGATATCTAAACTATCATTCAAACAGTCTACACGAGTCATCTAATTTCTACCTTGCCGTACTATTTTCGAATCTATTATATATATATATATATATATATGTATGTATGTATATATATATATATATATATATATATATATTATAAATCCATTATCGGCGATATATATATATATATATATATATATATATATATATATATATATATATATATAGATATATAAATTTTCATATTGCTACACAAGTATGATAATGTTTCGGTCACCAATGATAATGGATAATGTACTAGAGACTTCATCAAAAGACAGCAGACTTTCTAGAGTTAATATATATATATATATATATGTTCATATATATACACGTATATATGTATATATATACATACATGTATATATATATATATACATATATATATATATATCTTCCATTGTGCTTTTAGTTAGCCAATCAGCTTTCTAGTATCCACCGCACCCTTCCTATCAGCCAATGAAAATGCATTTATCGGACAAAGGCCTATTTGACCTCTGCTTGACCTGTTCCTTTTCGTGTGCTCTATTTAGTCTGCATGTTTAGCTTCTTGATCTCTTTTAAATCTAGGTTAGTGTTTTTTAAAAAAATGTTAGTTTATATATATATATATATATGTACACATATATGCACATATATATACACATACATATATACATGCATATATGTGTGATCGTTTACGTATATTCATGTTTATTTAATTTATTTATTTGTTTGTTTTCTATTGTTTTTGTTAGTTTTAAAACTATTTTGTGTCGCTATCCTAGAGGAACTTTTATCTTGTGAACACAGTTGTTTGCTATTTTTCTTCTACAGTTTAATAGATGTTGGGGTTCTTTAAAGTACAGGATAGAAAATTTTTCATGAAGGCATAATCTACATGGGTCGTCTAGGTCCCTACACGTGGTAGCTTGTCTTATTATTTTCCATTCGACTACCGGCGAATGTCCGCTTTTCTTTGAGTTCCCAGTATTTATTCGCTAGTGTTGATTTCATACGGTGTTTTTCAAAATTTTTGAATGTACTTTTATGGTCATAGTATCGAGTTTTTAAATCTAAGGAAGTCATACCTACGTAATATTTCTTGTTCTTCGGGTTTTCTTTCACAAATATTGTGGCCTGGTAAACTATACTTTTGGTTAGACACTTATTTTGAAGTGAGCAAGTGTGCGGTGTCTACAGTTGCATTTATCTTGTTCGTTATTAGTATTTCTATTTATAGTATTGTTGTTCTTGTTCTGTGTTGGTTTATTATTATTATTATTATTATTATTATCATTATTATTATTATTATTATTATTATTTCTGCTGGCGTTGGTTTTATGTTTGTCATGGTTTCTACTTTTTATTGTTTATTTTGTTGTTGTTTACATTGTTTTATTTAATATTTTGTTATTATGTGCTTTAATTATCATCTCTAAATTTTCGCAACAACTGTAGGATGACTTTAAGGTATTTTTATTGAAAATTTTGTGTAAGGCGTTGGTTGCAGGAAATGTTTTTCAATAAGATCTAGAAATTTCTTGCCAAGTTTTGTTTTTAACATTTGATTGTATGATTGTATACCAAATTATAGTTATCTTTCTTCTATTTTTAATTTTATTATAGTTATTGGTGTTTTGTTGCTTATATTTGATATCGATATTTTTGTATCCACTATTTTTTAGGGCTGTTTCATAGATATTGGTTGACCCGTTCAATGCATTTTCATCGCTTGAGTTATTACTGAGCCTACTTACGATCGAGTTAGGAATATGTTTTATAATTGATGGTGGGTGATTGGACTTAGGGTTTACGTATATTGGAGTAGCGTTATCCTTTAAGTATGGTTCATATGTGTTTTATCTAAATTGAATGTGACGTCCAGGAAGTTTGTTATTTTTATGTTAGCTGATACGTCTGCTTTTAGGCCTAATTTTTTCATTTCCTTGTGTATGATTTTCTTAAAGTTATCTCCCTTGACTTGTTGGAGTTTTTTATTATAGCTAGTCCGTCATCTCTGTATAGGTCGATATCCGTAGTATCAAATATGCTTGTGAGGGTGTATAGAATGAATAATCCCACAAGAGCTGATGCCTCTGCAGAGTCCCTGGCATCCATCGCCAAATCAAACGAATTTTTCATTTTAGTTTTTATCCATTGGTTATTGTTATTTATTAGAACTGAATTTCTACATTTTTTAATGATGTTGATTTCTTCCGAGGATATATCAGTGTATTCCTCTGTAAATTCTAGGGCAATGTTAAAAAGTTCTTCGGATATCGAGCGATAAAATTCTATGATGTCAAACTGTATAAACGTACATTTGTATTTGTTTTCTGCATTTTTAAACCAGGTGATTGCTTCGGTAGTATTTGCCCACTGGTTTAATTCTAGGTCTTGTTTGATTTGTTTGTTTATTCTAGAGAGTATTGTTTTGCTAATTCAACCTATTTCTGGTTTAGTTGGGTTTATCAAGCAGGTGCTGGGATTATTAATGAAGTCCCATTTGTGGTCTTTAAGCAGAATGTATGCCTCTCTAGGTTTCAATTTGCCAACTTTATCGTTAATTTTTAATTTATCGATAATTTGTTTACTTTCAGTATTTATTATTATTCTATGTAGTCTCATTTGTTTGTGTCTAGTTTTTTTGTAGCTTTTCTAATGTTTTCTATGATTAATTTGTTATATTCTTGTTTATCTATTTCATAAAAACGCGGAATATTCAGTGTAGCTTAATCGCCATATAAAATTTACAACTTACTAACTAGCTCTACCTACGTATTGAGCATTTTTAAGTACATACTTAAAGTTTACGCATAAAGCTATACTTTCGTATATTAACTTTATGTGAGTAAATTAGGTAGTTATTTATATATATATGTATGTGTGTGTGCATAGGTATTTTATATATCTGAACTTGGAATGTTTTATTCGTTTATTATATTCTATACACACAATGACTCCATATGCACACCTATGCTACATCTGCGATATTATAAAATCTCCCTTTTATCGAGCCTGAACGAATTTACTCTAATCTACAAAATCTTGTAAGCAGAAGAGTTTTGTGCGGATTTTGAATAAAGCCGCACATTTGATGTCCGCATATACAGCTATGATGTCTATATAAATAAATATTTGTATTAAGATAGAACTCTTCTGGGAATTGAGCACTATCCCCTAAACATCGTAGCTTCATTGAATGAATATAAGATTACAACTATAAAACCACTATATATTTCTATAATATAAAGCTGAATGTGTGTGTGTGTGTCTGATCACGAATAGGCTTCTATATGGTTGACTATTTTAAAAAATCTGATTACATATACTGATAGAAGATGTATCGAGACACAGGAATGGGTATGTTTGATCTGGCAAAACGGTGGTTCATTCAAATTGTGGGGTCGGCGTTCGCGCCTGGTCCACAATGTATGGAAATAAAAAATTAAAAACAAAAAACACGTTTACAAGTGTTTTTGATATAGATGTACATAATAATACTTTGATAAGTATGTTTTAACTTTAATAGGGATGGTATAATAAAATTGTGGGCTCTGCGTTCGCGCCTGGCCTCAATAGAAGTTAAATAGGCACAAACTTTAATAAGGGCTTTTCATATCTATTTGCGCAAGTATACTTTTATAATTATGTTTCAGTTTGAAGAAATATTGCATAATAAAATTATGAGGTGTTTGTTCGCACCTGACCTCCATAGAATCGAAATATGTTACAAATTTTTACAAGGTTTTTTAATATTAGTGTTTCAGTGTGAACAGGTATAGTATAATAAATTATGAGGTTTATCTATGTTATTTTTATTTTCATCATATTTTGCTTTGGCTTTGATACCCCCAAATTCGGAGCTATCTCTTTACAATCCTTCCTTTTCATAACCTATCATACTTTCATAAATCAGAATCCATTTTCTGTATGCTGCTTTTGAATCCAGTCAACGACGGGTACTTTTGCTAGTATATATATATATATATATATATATATATATATATAAATAGAGAGAGAGAGACATATATATATATATAGATGTACATTAATATAAATAAGTATATATTTATATACATTTATATATATTTAAAGCTATAGACACACACACACACACACACATATATATATATATATATATATATAGAGAGAGAGAGAGAGACAGACAGACAGACAGACAGACAGAGAAAGAGAGAGATGAAAGCTTTAAAAGGCAAAATAAGAACAGAGTCAAAACTACTAAATTAATATACATATTCAATGTTTATTTTATGTGTTTGTTCTGTTGATGTTTTCTATGAAAAAATAATGAACTCATGGAAACGTGAGCAACAATTTTCAAATTTCATGTCATTTTACTTTTGCAAAATTCTTGTCATAATTTAATGAGTGCCAGGAATTTGAGTTATAGTCGTGTGACGGGATACGCTTATTTCTTCTTCTTTTCATAACATCCACAAATATGATGCGAAATAGCCGGAAGCTAAATAAAATTGAAGAAAAAAGACCAACAACTCTTTCAGAAAATACACACACACATATTTATATATAAATATATTATTATTATTATTATTATTGTTATTATTATTATTATCATCATCATTATTATTATTATTATTATTATTATTATTATTATTATTATTATTATTATTACATGTATGCACATTAAATGTTATTAGTATATATAAGATTTTATGTCAGTATTCACTTAAACAGTTCTCAATACGTGAGTATGCTCGGTAGCAATTAATGAAAATATATTTATGCCACCCACGCTACTCAGAGGCTTCCGCATTTAATCCTCCTATGTATTTCGACCGGATGTCTTCCATACGGGTATAAAACGCCAGAGTTCCGGTGTAACTAAATTGCCATAAATATATTTTCTTTACTTATACATAAACTATATACGTATATTAGGCACGTATGCCTTCAGTTTTTTTATGTTGTCGTCCCACCCGCATTCGTACCCGCATATTCAGCAGTTTACTGCATCTTGGCACTCGCAGCTTCCGTCATTCATGCAGGTCTATACATGATAATAATGAACAGCAAATATTTTACGTACAAACAACACATACAAAATATAACAGGATTGCCGGCGTGATCCAACGTCACGGGATTGCTTACATCGCTATATGAATAGATTAGTACACCATTCGTTAACCTCCTGTAACTCTCCCCTCAATTTTCTTCACAGGTACGTGGACGGCATGCATATTCTATCATCATCCCAGTAGAAGACCAACACAAGATTTTTTTTAAATATTCAATACATTGACTTACACTTGTTAATATATACAGGGTGACCCCCCCCCAAAAAAAAAACAAAAAAACAAAAAAAAGCTAAATAGAGGCCATCTAGAACATATGCTGTAGAACGAAGAAAAAAGGCCAAATACCCTAGTGTTTTGATGTTATGTTTTGAATATGATAAACTAGTTATGACCAAAGTTTCATTTCATTCGGAAAAACACTAAGAAACGGGGCCTAATTAAAGTTGTGGCCCGTTTGTTGTGGTCACCCTGTATATATATTGTAATGTTTTGGTATTTAAAGCCTATGTAAAAATGTTTTTTTCTAAATGTATTGTACCGAACACTGATCCAAATTAAAATTTATAAACGAAATAATCACATTAATAAACCTGTTTGTGTTAGATAAGAACAGTTAAGCAATGTTGATCCTGTTCAGTATCAGATGTGTAATCAGTTGATAATACCATGTATTGTAATTAGGAGAGCGTCGACACTTGCAAGAGTATAGAATCCTAATGTGCTTATCTCCTCTGACGAGGATATACATGCTACTCAGATGAAGCCGGTGCAAACCGTCTAAGCTTGCTCTTCTTCGGTACGAAAAATTTAAATATAAGTTCCAGAAAGACGCTAAAGTGTAAATTTTATTGGGAAGGAAGGCTAAGGTCGACCCAATAAAAATATGATGTTGTCGATGAACTCTACCGTATATAATTTGTATGTATAATATTTTATGTACCGTGAGAAAAGCTAAACGCATGGACGGCTCTAGATTACTGCTGAAATCATACTTTCTTGTAAAAGCAGGCAAGCATCCACATAATTAAAATATTATGATGCCGGTAACCTTGATTGTATATAATTTGTTCGTACAATTTTCTATTTACGGTGACGAACA